>NC_061117.1:148864308-148879937 GCF_002878395.1 Capsicum annuum | reverse complement strand
TATATATATATATATATATATATATATATATATATATAAATTGAAAAGTTATTTTTCCTTGAGAGCAATTTAAAATCACAACGTATTAAATCTTTATTTATCATTATTATTATTATTATTATTATTATTATTATTATTATTATTATTATTATTATTATTATTATTATTATTATAATCATTTTTACTCATATATTCATATTTCTATTGTAGAAGGGCACATTGAAACTTCATCGAAGCAACAATCAAATCAAAGCTGAAGAATATAATTTATATATATATATATATATATATATATATATATATATATATTTACTTATAATAAATATAAGGTGTATGACTGGAGTTTCTTTCAAGCTTTCTTTTGCAGTTGTAAATTTGAAAGCCAAAAATATTTTTTATATTTCTCTTTAAACATGATTGCATTGTAGTTTTTAAATTAACAAAATAAATTTTTTACATTATGGTCAAGATTATTTCTTTCTCTTTTTACCATATGATTTTCATAATTTTTTATTTTTTATTTTGTGAAGGAAAAAGCAAGCATCTTCAACTCAGAAATCTTGTGAATTGAGAAGAGTTATGATCACTAAACAGAAGGAATCAACAAATTTGGCTAGAACTTGGTCTTAATGTTTCTCAAGGCGAAATAATAGACGATACTTATTTCTAAAAAATGATATTAGGCCTTCTTTGATACCAAATTTTAACATCTATTTCTATCCACTCCCACATATTTTTCCTTTTTAAAACCTTTATTTGGAGCCCTAATCTTTTTTTGTTTCTAACACTCTAATTCTCAAAAAAATATATGTAAGTTCAAATATGCACATATTTTCACTTCAACTATAATTGAACAGTATTGAATAGATGGGAAAAAATGAAATTTAAAAATATAACTTTCTTTGAGAAATAGAAAAAGAAGGAGAAATGAAAATTAAAAAAATTAGTTCAGAAAAAAAAAGGAAAGAGAGAAAAAAAAAAGAATGAGAATGAAAGAAAGGAACTGTCCCAAGAAAAAAAAGTCACTATTAAAATATCCTTATCCTACCAACCTGAAGCCTAACATTACAAGCCTATAAAGTCTTAAAATGATTTCAGAAAATAGTATCGAATCTATATTAGTGGAGACAAACATAAGGATCAAGCCTATGGACAAAACTGTGATACTCACTGAATAAGTAATCATAAACCAATCAATTCTGAAGGGTTGAAGAGAAGAAGAAAGCAAGTTCTTTCTGATCAAAACAAGGTAAACATTTGGTGAGTTTAGAAAGATTAATTAAATTGAGCATTATGAAAGAAATTTATTCTGCATAAATTTTCTACCCTACAAAAATCATGATTTAAAAAAAAAATTAAAATCTTCTTTTCCCTCGAGGACGAGCAAAAGTTTAAGTATGGGGGAATTTGATAGATATAAATTATTCATATAATTTAGTATATAAAAATTATATTTTTAAATAAAATATGAATAATTATATTCGATTCTCACATATTTTCTGACGAATTCTACACGAAAAAAGAGTACAAGAAGAATACAAAAGAAGAAATAAAGAAATAAAAGAATTCCACGAGTGTAACCACAAAAGGTTACTCACACCCATCAAGTGAAGGAAACAAGTGAATGTTTTAAGAAGAAGTTACAATTGACCGTCACAACGACCACTTCAAAAGTTTGCTCACACCCGTCAAGTAAAGGAAACAAGTGAACGTTTTGAGAAGAGTTATAAGTTGACCGTCATAACGACCACTTCAAAGAGTGCATTCGCTGGTTCAACATTATAATTTTCTATAAATAGAGGCATTTCTTTGATTATTAAGCATCCAACAATTAGCAAAAACAAAGTGTTGGTATCTTGTAATAAATATTTCTTCAAGTCTTTTTCACATATCTAGTTTCTTAAATTTAAGTTTTTTTTCCTACTTACATAAAGGAGTGATCTCTTTGTGTTGGGAGCATTGATGAAACTCAGTATAACATTATAATATAAATCTTATTTTAGTTCTTTCAAGACTTGATTTTATTTAAAATCTAAATACTTAGTGTTGAAATTCTTGTACTAGAAATTAGCGTTACTTGATATTTTATATTATAGTTATAATTATATTAAGTTGTACTTCCCACAACGAAGAAAACTAAATATACTATAAGTATTTCATAAAATATATGTAATAATAATTTTTAGTCACTTGTTATTTCAAATCTTTGAAATTGCTTCTTTTAATCCTTATCCTCACGGAAGGATTATTTTAAACTATTTCTTAAATTTAAATAATATCTATCTTATTTGTTTCAATTTGTATCCTTGCGGAGGGATTGACTCAACTAAGATTGTTGATTTGAGGGGTCATTATCTTATTTCTTTCAATTTGTATTCTCGCGGAGAGATTGTCTCAGGTAAGTTAATGATTTAAAGATTACTCGCAAGGGGTCTTTATTCCTCATAAACACATAAATCAATAGTCTAGAAAGTTATTCTACAATTTTGTAGAAATTACTAAAATAATGATTTTATTATAATAAACATACCAAGTGAATTCAACAACTCCCAAATTCCTTTCCAAGATAATCTTTTAAGCACTATTTCCTTGCATTTTTTTCAAACTTAAGAAATTACCCTCTTTTTATCAATTTGATTCTCAAATAGTAGTCAAGATAATACAAATTTGTAGCATAGATGTTTCAATCTCTGTGGAACAATATCTTAAATTATACTAGAATTTGACAGAGTACGAGCAACAAAAATCTTATACAATTTGGACTCATCAGCCAACCCAACAGCAGACACAAAATGATAAACCAATATGGAGTGTGAAAGCAAGAGAAACTTTCACTGTGAAGTCAGCATGGGATTATGTGAGACATAGAGAAGAGCTTAATGAATTCTATAGGCAGTTGTGGATAAAAAGAATGTCATTTAAGATGGTATTTTTTATGTGGAGGATGTGTAAAGGAAGAATTGCAGTGGATGATACAATAAGGAGATAGGGTATACATGGTCCTTCCAAGTGTTGGTATTGTCAAAATCAGCACAAGAGACCATATCTCATGTGCTACTGAGATCTCATTTTGCTAATGGGACATGATCCTATTTTCCTTCTTTTGCAGGTATCAGTATCCAAGGACTGAGTCTAAGAGAGATAATACAGGCATGGTAGAAAGTTCAGGTGAAGCAGACAAGCATGATGAAAAGTTCAGGTGAAGCAGGGGGAGAAGATATATTTTAGAGCAGTTCCAGAAATCATCCTATGGGAACTATGGAGAAGAAGGAATGGTATGAAACATGAAGGTAGAATGGTGATAGTTCACAGAATAATCTATAATGTCACTAGGCATTTGAGAATGTTGCTGAAAGTTAGAAAGCTAAGCTTGGAGTTTCCTACTGAATGACCATCAATCCTACAACAGTTAAGTCAACTGAGGCCTAAAGTCAGAGTCAAACTAGTACTATGGGAACTGCCAGAGCAAGGTTGGTGTAAATATAACACAGATGAAGCATCAAAAGGGAATCCAGGTAGAAGTTCATAGGCATTTTATTTGAGGGATGCACAAGGTAACTTAATACATGCGGAAGGGTCAATAATAGAGGAGAAAGACAATATAGAAGCTGAAGCAAAAGCAATACTATATGCAGCCACTCATTGCAATCAAACAGGGCAAGAAAGGGTAATTATTCAGACTGATTCACTTGCATTGCAAAAATTCATAAATCAGCTTTGGGAAGTTCCATGGAAGATAGTAGACATTATAGAGAAAATAAAGCAATTAATGGCTGGCTAGCAAGTATTTATACAACATGTACTCAGCGAGGGCAATCAACTGGCTGATTACTTAGCTAACTTAGCAGTTTAATAAGGTAATTTCACATTCACTTTATTCAACCAATTACCAAGTTTAGGCAGGAGGATTCTTAATAGTGACAAGCAGTAATGCCCATATTTGAGACTAGTACCAGCAAAGGGGTAAGAGGACTGGAAGGGCAACAAGTAGTTTTTTCAAATGAACTATATGTACAACCTGATAAGGTAAACAAAAAAGTGAAAATGCTACTTAGTCTATCTACACTAGCCAACAAAAATGGAATCTCAACAGGTAGGGGGTCACATGGTCAGATGCATATCAAGCGACTGAGGTACTTGAATTCTTCCAAATATTAGCGGGTTTGAGCATCCCAGCTATACCTGCAACTCAAGAATGATACATATGGTGAAACAAAGCTACAGGGTAGTCAGTAATCTCAATAAGGAGTATAACTTACTTGGAGGAAGAGACAAGCATCAATGGACTAGACCCGATGTGTTAGCTCCAAAAAACATTAGTAGCATCCATAAGCTGGAGATATCACCTGAGATATTAGCAAGCAAATAAGCAAGTCAGGAACTTAAAGAAGGAGAAAGCATCAACCAGAAGAATGAAGGAAGCTACTTACTCATGCAAGCTGGACAAAACTCCAAGCCGGAGTATCCATGGCATAGTATTAAGTACCCACAACTGAAGAAGATAGAACTGCACCTTAATGAAAGAAGACATGATGAAGGAGGCTGAGTGAAAGAGAGCTTAGCTCTAAGCTCAATTAGGAAACCCTACTCTCTTTTATCTGTTTGTTTTATTGGGTCGGGTCAATGTTTTGGTCTGGTCCTTTTGTTTACATCAATTGTAATTTGTTGGATTTTTTTAGATGGGTTGGTCCATCGGGACTATTTTTGATTAATAAAATCATAAATTAAACAAAAAAAAAGATGGGGGAAGATGAGGGTAGGAAAATATAGTAGTCGGATCGGGGCTAGGTGGGTGGGGAAAGATGGAGTAGTGGATGTAGGTGACGTTTTAGGGTGGGGATACAAAAAAAATTCTTTTTCTTAAAAAAAAAAGTAAAAAGTTTAAATTTTTTTGGGGTCGAGACAGGAGGTGAGAATAAGGAAAAGTTTTTAAAACGGTTTTAAAAATAATAGAACAAAATAGGAAGAGGGAGTGGGGAAGGCGTTTAGTAAGGGGATTGGGGTGGATGGTGTGGGAATTTTTTTATATAAAAATAAAAAAATTATTTTATTTGTAGGGGGAGTGAGCAAATAATTTAACAATAATTTAAAAATTTTAAAAAAAAAATTAAGGGTGGGGTAGCGGAGTAGAGATGAAGGATGAGTGTGAGATTTGGTGGGATCAGTGATTTTGAGAGTAGCATAAAAACTTTTAATTGAATTAATATAGAAGATATAACAATAAGTATAATAAAATATTTAAAGTTATTAATGATGAAATCAAACAATAAAAAATATTATAATAATAGAACAAATCCTGAAATTTAAAAGAACAAATAATAAATTCTATGTGCTTAATTAGTTTTTAAATTAAAATTGTGAAATCGAAAATTTAGAATTAGAAGTTTTGTAATTGACAAAGTTAAGTATTTTTAGTGTTTGAAATGACTTGAAAGATATTTTATTTAAAAAAGATTCAGTTAATAGATGAAGTTGAATTAATAGATTTAAAAAAAAATGAAATGAAAGGTAAGGGATTAATTACAAGTCTTAGTTGATTAAAATATAAAGTTAAAATTCCAACAATAAAAATAATAATTATTTTATAGTTTATAGTTTACTATTTTTTAAAATTAATCGATAGAATAAAAAGAAAACATATTTTATATCAAAACATTTAGTATAATTGTAATTGTGATTAGTTATTAAGTATCAATTGTAATTTCACTATTAATGATTATTTTTAACATTTCATTGACCTTGGAATATGTTAATTTTTTACAATAAAATTTGATTAATCTTGTGTGAAGAAGTTAACAATTTTAATGAATAATATTTTAAAAAAATGTTCCGCACATCACGCGGGTACATATATTAGTATATTATAAAGCAGAGGACGAAACATCAGAAGTAGCCAAGTGATAGTATAAGAATAAGCCACTTCGCACTTTTAAGACAAGGTTAATAGAAAGTTGTAATAAAAAATTTAAATTAAAAGATAGGGATATTTGAATTTGAAAATATTAGATTTCTTTTAAAAAAGATTATCATTAGATTGAAACTATAAACCTAACATTGAAGAGTTCTAAATGAACTCTTACTATTCATAAAGTAATTATTTTCAATGTAATAAAATATATTTAAGTATTATATAGAATATAATATATTAGTATATTATAAAGCAAAGAACGAAGCACCAGAAGAAGTCAAGTGACAGCATAAGAATAAGCCACTTGGCACTTTTAAGATAAGATTAATAGAATGTTGTAACAAAAAATTTAAATTAAAAGATAGGGATATTTGAATTTGAAAAAATTAGATTTCTCTTAAAAAAGGATTATCATTGGCTTGAAACTAAAAACCTAACATTGAAGAGTTCTAAATGAACTCTTATTATTTATAAAGTAATTCTTTCAATGTTATAAAATATATTTAAGTATAATATAGAATATAATATTATCGAAAACAGTCTCTCTACTTCTCTTGAGGTAGTGATATGGTCTGTGTATACTCTACCCTCCACAGACCTCACTAGGTGGGAATACACTTGGTATGTTGTTGTTGTTGTTGTATAGAATATAATATTATGAAAATAAATAATAACAACAACAATAATAATAATAGTAGTAGTAATACACAAGTAATTGTAGCAATCTTAATATTTTAGAAAAACTTAGTAGTAATAATAATAAGAGAAAAATGATAAAATTAGAAAGAAAGAAAAAGAAATTTTCCCATTCCCATTTTTTCAAGAATTATCATTTGCGTTGCATTTTTGTATAATAAAGTATTCTACAGTTTGTATTATTACAAATCGCAATTATAAAATATAAAGTTATTAAAATTAGCTTATAGATAAAAATACATTCCGACAAAAATTATTTAGTTTGAAATATTTTTTAATAGTTCTAGATTGAAACTACAAGAGAATACAATTTAATTTTAGAGATAAAATTTATTTTTTAAATTAATTTTTGGATAAAGTTAGGTAAAAATTAGTTATTTGAATTGGTGTTAAATTTTGAATTTGAATTGTCAGGTATAGATTCTTCTACAATTTAGGTACAGATTCTTCTATAATTTGAATTGGATACCAACTCTAAATGAACTCTTACTATTCATAAAGTTATCCCTTTTAATATTTTAATATATATATTTGAATTTATTTAATTTAAATATTTGAAAAATAAAAATATGATAATACATAAATAAGTAGTTATAGCAGTAAGAGTAGTAAAAGCAACAAAAAAAAAATTAAAAAAAAAAAATAATAATAATAATAATAATAAAAATAAAAAAAAAATAGTAGTAGTACATGGCATTGTGATGCAGTAGTAGTAGATAATAATAATAATATAGTAGTAGTAGGTGACATGTGTTGTAGTAGTTGTGGATAATAATAATAATAATAATAATAAATTATATAATTAAATTATATCCATTTGTGGTGGGCAGTTAAACCTCACCCTTATTTGGGAATTATTTTAAAATTAAATATAAATTAAAAGTTATCTAAATTTAATTCATATTAACTTTTTCATTCATTTACATAATTCTAAACTGTCAATTATTTAATGAAAACTCATAAAAGGCAAACGATTAAAATCACACTTTTAGGCACATCTTGGTTTAGGGAGAAAAAAAAAGAGAAACATTGTCTCCTATTTAAAAAAAAAAGATAATTAAATTAATTAAATGAGTTGAGATTCTAATAAAACTAGTAAATTTAACCGCGCTTCGTGCAGTCATAAAATATGTGAAATATATAATTTAATATTTTTTTATACTTAAATATTTAAAAAAAACTGAGAAAAAAATAATTAAAAATTCTAGCCAAAGAGACATTCTTTTCATCATAATATTTCCTACACGTTAATTATATGCCTTTCCTAATTAAAATCTTTAACCCTAAATTTAAGCACAAATCAAAAGTCAGATAGTTCCTTTCTTTTCATCATAATATTTTTAAAATGTCCTCTCTCTCTCTCTTTATTTTTTGTTTTTAAAAATAATATATCCTACCATCTAAATAATTTAGTTTTATTCTCTCAAAATTTAGGGAGAGTATATAAGAAACAGACTAAGACAATATAAGTGAACAAAATAATTAAATTACTATTTGTAAATTAACACTATATTTTCGGCAATAATATATAAAAGAAATTCTTTATCTTCTTTTTCTTGACATCTATATTTTTCTATTCTCCTTATTTTATTTTTGTCTTTATTTATTCAAATATGAAAATACTTCATATAGTTTAATTTCATTGTTTGCTCCTAATTTTATGCACAATCACCCAATATCATAGTTTTCCTAAAATATTATTAATTTTTCCTCATATAAATATAAAGTAATACATATAAAAATATGTAGAGAGGATAGATGAAGAAAACTAACTACAATATACAAGTGATCTGATTCATGCTTCTTTTCTTCTTCTTGCTGTGCCCTCTCAATGAGATTGTAATTGCTTAGCAAAGTCCGTTGATCCATTTTAGTGTTTGATATCTTGAAAGGTAATCAAAGAATTAAGAACTATTCATATAATATAATGTGTTGTTTATCCAATATCACTACAAGCACACAAGATGATAACTTTTGAAGCTTTGAGAAGATAAAAAAATCTTAAATTCTTATGGCCTTTGTTCCTTGGCCTAATTCTTTCTGTCCTATCTATATTCTCAGAAAATCAAAAAGTGAGATGGCAAATACATATTATATCTATTTATATAGTAGTATTTAAGGTTTAATGTTGTAGAACCCTTTCAAATTATGTACTTAAATAATGAATAATTATATTGTAATTGGAAAAATTTATTCAAAAAAAAATAAAGATTTATTTTATAATAAAGGATGGTGGTTAGTTTTACTATTTTAATTCTTTTGTGAAGGCTTTAAAAAGTCTGTAATGTCTTGACATTTGTTAATCACAATAATATTTCTTCTTTATTAACTTTTTAGTGATAATTAAGAGAGGTGGTATTTAGTACAAAGGATTTAATAATTGTGACTTTTGATGTTTTGTTTATTAACGGAAATTTAAGGCACAAAGAATTTAATAGTTGTGACTTTTGATCTTTTATTCATTTTATTTATTTAATCACATAAATAATACTTTAAAAAGGTAAAACTCTAAGAAAATAGATAAATACAAAAGCTGATCGTTGAGGCATGCCACATCAGCATGCCTCTAATCCTCTTTTATATATACTAGTTTAGTGTACGCGCTTTGCGCGTGTACTTATGTCGAGTAAATAATTTATTTTTAGAAAAAATTGTCAATCAACATTTTAATTAGGGATTTAATTATAATAAAGAATCCAAATATTTTTTAATATAAAATAAAATTCATTTAATGTAAGATTGAGAGGGTGATTGACGTACTCTTTAAATTCCTTTAAGTTTTTCGATCACTATCATATGCAAGCTTATTACCTAATTTATTGACATGAGTAACTAAATTGGCTACCGACGTTCATTTCGTAAAATACAAATTTAAAATAATAATATTTTAATATAATACATGACTTAAAAGAAAATTTATCTTACTTATGTGTAATAAAAATGAAGCTTGCAGCAGATGCAAATTCTAATTTTTGAAAATAACTAATTTATTATTTGATCTAATAACCAACAAATGTATCACACCGACACAAAAAAGTTACATATAAAAATGTACATGTGTTGAATATATGCGTAGTTAATCAATAAAATATGCAAAACAAATATATTTTGTAAAATAAAAGTAAATATTATATTTAATATCGTTACTTTAAACATAATAAAGAAGAACAACACATCCAATTTAATTTTAAAATGGAATTTGAAAAATATAGAATTTAATTTGACCATAATAAAGAAGAACAACACGTCCAATTTAATTTTAAAATGAAGTTTGAAAAATATAGAATGTACGCAGATTTTACCTTATATATTGTGAGGTAGAGATATTATTTTTCATAGACCCTCGACTCAAAAAGAAAAAAGTGTGAGACACATAATTACAAAAAAAAAATAAAAAAATAACAAAATAGCAAAATACTAAGATCTAATTAACCAAATAATTCTAGATAATCATATTTATGTTGTACAATGTACATAAGTTTGATTGTACCACAAAGTCATTCCTTAGACAACAATGTTTCAACTTTAAAGGTGAAAAAAAATCGGCTGCCCTTAGAAACTACCTTCTAATTTTGTCTTTCTATATTTCTATTTATGAGTTTAATTATTTTATGTCTAACGTGTCTCCAAAAAAAATTTTGCATCAACTACTTCATATTGACATTAATTACCCTTTAATATAATATATTTTACAAATACTTAATCTTTCATGGTTTAAGAGTCTTTATTTTATCACAATTCTTTCTACATATTTTAGGAGAAATATTATAAAATAATTAAATAAAAAACTGAATAAAAATAGTAAATAATAATTTTATCTATTGGTTTAAGGACCTTCAAACTATATTAATTTATAAGTAAGATTAATAATATATTAATATAATTCAAAAGAAAAAAAGAAAACACTTTTATTATGGCTCGTAACTAATTATAATAACATAAATTGAAATTAAAAAATTAAACAAAAAATTGAGAAATATAATAAATATCAATTTTATTTATTGTAGAGTCTTTTAATGATTCACAAAAAGTTCTTTCTAATGACCTTCACACTTTATTTATTTATGTTTAATATTAATAATTTATTAATATAATGAAAAAAGTAAAACACTTTTACCATGATTCCTAACCAATTATAATAACAAAAATTAAAAATTCAAATTTTGTTATAGGTTTTGAACACAACAAAGCTTCGAATCTTACTTGAAAATTTCGGTCTCGTTGCATTCTTCTAAAGGTCACAATCTAATGAACATACATTATGACAATTAAACAATATAAATCAATTTAAAAAATATTAAGTATAAAATCTCAAAATAGCACAAAATATGCACAAAAAGTCACACAATTAGGTTTAAAAAAATAAATCAAAGCAACACTTAAAAATAATGAATTTAAACTTAAGGTAAACGTGTGCATCTTATGAATCAAAATATTAAAATATTTTATTTTATTTTATTTTCTAAATACAATAAAGCTTCGAAGCTTACTTGAAATTTTTTTGGTCTTGTAGCGTTGTTTTGAATCAGGTGACAACCTAACAAACATAAATTATGGCAATAATAATATATGAACCAATTTAAACAAAAGCGAATGATAAAATCTCAAAATACCATAAAACACATATAAAAATCACACAATTAGGTTAACGAAGAAATCAAAACAACTTCAAAGTGTCAAGAACGTAATCACTAAATTATATATAAAAATATAATCAAGATTTCTACAACTATCTTGATACTTGTTTGAATAATTAAATCACCTTAAATAGGACTTTTAATTTTTTTTGTCTTTAGGATGAAGATTTCTACAATTATTCAAATAACTGTTTGGATAATCAAATTTCACCTTAAATAGGATTTCTAATTTATTTTATCTTTAATTTGATTTGTCTAGTTCGTTCATATTTAATTTGTGTGTTTAGTATTATGTTTTTTATTATAACCAAAATTAAAAGGATACCAAAATATTAGATTTTCTTATCTTGTTTAAATAAAGAACTACTAATTTATTACATTTAATTTTAAGTGATTTTAAATTATTAAATATAAAAATTAGTAAATGATAGTTTTGTCTATTGTGATAGTTTTTATTGAAGGACAAAAAGTTCAAATCACTTTTATAAAGGGGGTTCCACTTTAGTATATTATTATTTTTTATTATTATTATTATTATTATTGTTATTAGTATTATTATTATTATATAGATATATAGATTATAGATATAAATATATTGTTTAAATTGACCTAAAAAATTAAATAATATATTTGCAATTTGTGATTTAAAATAAAACTTAATATTTATGAGATTATAAATTATTTCATTAATAAATAAATAAATTCAATCTATTTTTAGTTATAAAAAATTACAAGATTTTAATTTATTTATTTTTAAAGTAAAGAAAATGGTTAGGTTTAAAACTGCTTTGCTACCATAAATATGTGAGACCCGCAGTAAGGTTTTAAATTTATTTTGCCTTTGATGAAGATTTCTACAATTTATTCAAATAATTGTTTGAATAATCAAATTACCTTAAATAGGACTTCTAATTTATTTTGTCTTTAATTTGGTTTGTTCAGTTCATATTTTTTGATTGTGACCAGAATTAAAAGGATACCAAAATATTAGGTTTTCTTACCTAATTTAAATAAAGAACTACTAATTTATTACATTTAATTTTTAAGTTATTTTAAATTATTAAATATAAAAATTAGTAAATGACAGTTTTGTCTATTGTGGAAATTTTTAATGAAAGGCAAAAAGTTCAATTCATTTTTTTAAGGGGTTTCACACTTTTAATATATTATATATTATAGATATAGATATAGATTATTATTATTATTATTATTACTAGTATTATTATTATATAAATATATAGATTATAGATATATATATATATATATATATATATTATTTAAATTGACCTAAAAAATTAAATAATATATTTGCAATTTGTGATTTCAAAACTTAATATTTATGAGATTATAAATTATTTCATTAAAAAATAAAATAAATAACTAAAGTCAATCTATTTTTTGTTATAAAAATTACAAGATTTTTTTTTTTTTTTTGAAGTAGAGAAATTGGTTAGGTTTAAAACTGCTTTGCTACCATAAATATATGAGACCCGCAGTAAGGCTTTAAATTTATTTTGCCTTTGATGAAGATTTCTACAATTTGTTCAAATAATTGTTTGAATAATTAAATTTTATCTTAAATAGGACTTCTAATTTATTTTGTCTTTAATTTGGTTTGTTCAGTTCGTATCTTTTTATTGTGACCAAAATTAAAAGGATACCAAAATATTAGGTTTTCTTACCTTATTTAAATAAAGAACTGCTAATTTATTTCATTAATTTTTTAGCGATTTTAAATTATTAAATATAAAAATTAGTAAATAACAGTTTTGTCCATTGTGAAAATTTTTAATGAAGGTCAAAAAGTTCAATTCACTTTTTTAAGGGGCTTCACACTTTTAATATATTATAGATATAGATTATAGATTATAGATATATAGATGCTAACTGCTTATGGTCTTCAAGTTTAAAAATGATACAAATTCTCACAAGATCTTTTATTTTAAATTTATGAACTATAAAAAAAAATAATACTTACAAATCTTATCTTTTGTAACAAACTAATATTTTATTCGATTTAAATGAAATATTAGTTGACAACAAAACCAAACTTTATAACCTTCTTCTTCTTATAGCGGTTCCATTCAAAAAAGTATTGATCAATTTTTCTTTATGCGCCTTAATTAATGCTATTTTGTCATATATATTCTTTTGCTTTTCTGAAAATTTTATTATTTGATTGCAGGAATTATTTAAGATTGTGAAAGGTATTACATTGAGTATGTACAATTTTCTTTTGTTCTGCTGACTTTGATGATTACTCTACAATTCAAGAGGTTGAAGTGTCATCAATCATCATCTTTATTTTTATATTTATGTATAATTCATCCATATATATTCATATTACAATCTTATATAAATATATTTTTTTGCTTTCATTGCAGGAATAGATCCGGCTATGTAAGTATTGAAAGTTATATCACGAAAATAATTTATTTAAAATTATTTTACTAGACTACAAAGTTATCACTTATTAACAAATCATTCAAAAAACACGTTTCATGTGAATTTACTTACCGACATTAAATATGGAAAAAGAGATTTATGATGGATGTATCCAACATAAAAAAAAAATGTGATGAATCAATCAATAATATTTAATCTTCAAATTATTTTTGCCTTGAAATTTTAGATTTGTGAAGTTATGTTATACATACCAAGAATGTGACTATGCTAATTAATTTGAAACCAATTTTATAAATATTATGCAATGACCAATATCCCTATACATACATAATCTTGAATATTTTCTTACTTTGGCTAGAGATTGTTTACATATAGATAAACATATTATTTATTTTAGATTTTGTGCATAAAATTGATAGGATAAAAGTTGCATGATATTTTATAATGTTGATGTAAATTGATGAGTGTGCATTAAAAATT
Organism: Capsicum annuum; assembly: GCF_002878395.1. Lineage (NCBI taxonomy): Eukaryota > Viridiplantae > Streptophyta > Magnoliopsida > Solanales > Solanaceae > Capsicum > Capsicum annuum. Next base: position 148,865,810 of record NC_061117.1, on the reverse strand, counting down.
GTAATAAAAATAGAGAAATTTATTCAAATTGTTATTGGGTGTATTCGTGAGAATCAAGTAGATGGACACATAATTTAAGACTTCATATTAAATTTTTTGGTTTTTATTCTATGAAGTTGATTCAATTTGTATTTGATAGAAAACTTTATTTTGAGAGAGTAAAATAAAATGTGTGTTTAATGCAAATTGGTGTGCAGTGGCGGACCTAGGATTTAAGGATCGTGGGTGATTACTATAGAAAAAAATAAAAAATCACCTCAACCAAGTTCAAACCCAAGGCACACTAATCAATGGAGAGCCTTAAGATCAACCTAAATGCCAGTGCACCCAACCAACTTCTTGTTTTAGTAGGTGCTTTTATATAATTTATACCTATATTCGTATATTTTTTATGTAATTATACCTATTTCGCGTCGAGTTTAATGGGTGTCGGAACACCTCAAAAATATGCGTAGGTCTGTCCCTATTGGTGTGTGTGGTTTGGTGTGTGTGTACTAGCAAAATTTCATCCATTATAGTTCATGATAGATTGCAAAAAAAAAAGAAGTTAGAATTCATAAATATGTTGCAATTTCAATTATTGCCCACTTTTAAGTTTATCATTTGTTTTAAGTACATTTCAATTCACGTAAATAATTTTATCTATAAATTTAACTGATTTCATGGTATTGAAAAATGAAAACAATACAAAGTCATTAATAGTAAGAGTAGTAGTGTTAATACTAAACTAACAACTATTAAAAGTATTGATAGATGTATAAGAAACAAATTCACAGTATATATTAAATGGAAAAAAAATTAAAATTCGTATTATCATATTATTAATGCGGTTAAGTCAAGTGACAAGTTATTAGAAAGCCACTGACAATTCTAAGACAAAATGAATAATATTGTAATAAAGGTTAGATTAAAAAAATTAGAAAAAATTGAATTCAAATAGATTAGATTTAAATGAAATCATTTGAAAGTGTTTAACTTCAATTTTAAATTATAACTACTTCTATCAGGTTAGATTATTTGGAGTCTTTTTCTAATCTATATTTTATTTATTTTGTTACGCATAAAAAAACTTATCAGTTATAATTTTTATATTTTAAAAAAAGAGAGAAACAAACTCATCTTCTTATGCGTATAACGTGAAAAAATATTTTAATTCAAATTCAAATTGGAGAAACGTAAAAAAAAAAAAAAAAAAAAAAAAAAGGGTGGGGGGGGGGGGGGGGGGGGGGGGGGGGGGGATAATTTGAAATAATTTTGAAATTATATTGAAGTAATCATAATAAATAGAAGAGATAGAGGAACAATAGAATGAAAAATTAAATTAGTTTTAACAATTTGAAATCTTTAAATTGTAAATAATATAATAAAAAATATAAATATATGTATATATATATATGTATGTATGTATATATATATATATGTATGTATGTATATATATAGATTTGATTAGAGAGGATATTAACAATCTAATATCTTTAAATTATGAATAATATAATAAAAAA
>NC_061117.1:148863871-148864208 GCF_002878395.1 Capsicum annuum | reverse complement strand
GTGAAGGTAGAAGTGGAAGGTAGACAAACTATAATTTTTTTTTATATAGTTGAATTTGTTGAGGTAATATGAAACAAGACATTTTAATATGAAATGATTTTAAAAAATTTAATATTATTCGCGCATCGCACGGGTGCGTACACTAGTATCCTTAAAACATAAAATCCTAACTCATCTTTTCAATTTTTAATTACTTTTTTCCGTCTCTTCAAATTTTTTCTCATCCATTTTTACTAAAAACTCATTGTTTCTTCAACTCTCCGTGTTGAAGCTAGTATTTTATTCTTAAATATTTTGTCTCCTCTCAAATTTGTAAGCTTTATATATATATATATAT
>NC_061117.1:148808376-148863771 GCF_002878395.1 Capsicum annuum | reverse complement strand
CGGTCGGATTAATAATCGATCTATCCATATCGGTCGGATCGATAATCAATCTGTTGGTTCGATAACCTATTTGTCCATATGTTGGTCAGATTGATAATCAATCTGTCGGAGTTGTCGGAGTGATAATCGATCTGTTCATATATCGATTGGATCGATAATAGATCTGGTTATCACAGATCAGGTTTTGAATTAATTTGTAAAATTAGTAAATTATTTTGGTGGGAGGAGTTTTGTTTAAATTCTATAAGTTGGTGAATTGTGGACTAATTTATAATTTTTAAAACTTATAAATAAATTTTAAATCACAAATAAATTTAAATTTTCAAAAGTGGGTCATTTCTCTCCCCCCCACCCTAAAAGAAAAAAAAGAACTTGTAGTCTCTTTAATTAAAAAGTAGATTTGAAGATGCTATTTAACAAAGAATCTCCCTACGAAATAATTTCAAACTGATACAAATAAACCATTTTCAATCAATCCCAATTTTTAAAAAATAACTGTGAACCACCACACCTCAATTATTGGTTGTCACGTGTTAAATTTATGTTATTTTCTAATCTTTATTTGATTTTACCAATCCACCAGCACCACCACCAAGGCACCAAACTAACCAACATCCTCCATTCCGATTTGACGCCATCAACACCCAGAAAATTGAATTCTCCTTCAACCTATCAAACATCCACTACCAAAAACCACTTAAGAAAACAACTCCGATCAACCTTTCCTTCTTCTCCAATCATTCATGTGTGCTTGACCCCAATCCTTTTTTTCTTTTCGCCTATAATTCTTTGGCTTAGCAACCATTACCACCCCCTACAACATCATTCCAATCGTGTCTATCACCAAATCACCGTCAATTTAAAATTAAACTTTAAAAGTTAATATATCAATTTTTTTTTATCAAATTAAAAATTACTATCAAAAATCAAAGCTGAAGAATCAATTGTAGTCCACATCTATTCTTTCCTTCGTCTAACAAGATGTGCGGCAGGTTGAAATTAACTGACACAAACAAGGAGAAATCCAATAGACTAGCTAAATACAGAGCCAATCACAGACAAATTTTATATGAAACATGAACATGATTTATTTCTCACCAATAGAGACACGGACAAACTCAATTCAATCTGATGCTCAATTTATCTTTGGACAATGAAAGTATTGTGAATTTGTTAGTAGTCAGGTCTTTTGGGTCTAAGAAGATAAAACAGAAGAAATAATTGAAAATAAATAATAAATAAATTGATTAAATTAAGGAAAATAGAATTTCTAATTAAATAACTAATAAAATATATTAAAAAAATCTTTTTTTCCCGCACTCCTCAACAACTAATTTAATTCACTTAATGGGTCACGTGGACTCTTACATGGTTGAAAATTCACTCCATACAAAAATAAGGAAGAGTAAAAGGCCAAAGGTATCGATAGACACTCAAATTTGTTGTCAAAATTTACTTAGACACCTAAATGAAGGTCTGTTCCTATCAGATCCCTAAATCCCTCACATTTTGTTCCAATTGGCCTTTTTTGCCTATGTGGCACTGCACGTGTAGTGCCATCGTGGGAGGCGCGTGTGGAGCATTTTTTTTACTAATTTACAAATAAAAAGATGCCAAGTGGCATTGAGGGCGCCCCAAAATTTTTTTAATAACAATTTTTTTTTAAAACACTAAAGGCCCTTTTTAATAAAACAAAAAGTATTAGGGGATCCCAATTTTTTTATTAATAAAACAATACGCTGAGGGGCTGGGGGCTGGGAGTAGGTGGGGGAGTTTTATTTTTATTTTTTTTAAAATTTATAATTTCATTTTAATAATTAACTTTTTATTTTTTAAATAATTTTATAATTTCTTTTTTATAATTAGGCAAAAAAGCATTAGGGGGTCCTAATTTTTTTTAAAAATATAAAACAATATGCTGGGGTTTGGGGGTAGGTGGGGGAATTTTATTTTTATTTTTTAATTTTTTTTATAATTTCTTTTTGATAATTAGTTTTTTTATTTTTAAAATAATTTTATAATTTCATTTGTATAATTAGGCTTTTATTTTTATTTTTTAAATAATTTTATAATTATTTTTTAATAATTTGGATCCTCAATGCCATTTTTTATTTTCATTTTTTAAAAAGGTTTATAATTTTTTTAATAATTATTTTTACATTTAATTAATTTTTAAATAATTTATTTCATTTTTTAAAAAAATTATTTTTTATTTTATTATAAAATAATCAGTTTTTTATTTTTCAAATAATTTTAGAATTATTTTTTCATAATTTATATCCTCGCCATTTTTTATTTTCATTTTTTTAAAAAATTTATAATTTTTCTTGATAATTAATTTTTTTAAAATAATTTTTTAATAATTTATTTCATTTTTTAAAAAAATTATAATTTTTTTAAATAATCAATTTTTTTCAAATAATTTTAGAATTTTTTTAATAATTTCCTCAATGTCATTTGTATATACTTTTTTTTTAAAAAAATATAATTAATTTTTAATAATTATTGGACCCACAATGCCACGTGTCAGTTTTCAATTAGCTCATTTTGCCACGTCATCACGTGTGTGCAACACACACTTTGAGATTTTTGCTGATAGGGCAAAAAAGACCCAATTGTAACAAAATGTGGGGGGGGGGGGGTTAAGGGCCTGATAAGAACATGCCTTAGTTTAGGTGTCTAAGTGAATTTTGGCAACAAGTTTAAGTGTCTATCGATGACTTTGACCATAGTAAAATCTTCACAAATCAATATACATATATAAAGGAGAGTGGTCTCCAAGCATATTTATCTTCTTTTTTTTTTATATTAATTGAATTTTCTCCTTATTTTTAATATTTACATGTCCAAAGAAAAAAGTCATTATATTTAACTCTCTTAAATATGTTTGTTAAATGTGCTTAAGTTTTTTCTTCTCAAAGACAAATGAAAAGTTTCAATTATTAATGAAAGTAATTATTGAGTATAGAAAGCATGAAATGCTATTTCATACTTATATGGGACGAAGAGTATTTGGCACATTCTTCATCTTTCACCTTATTTTCATATCATGTTTTTCATCAGCGTGAAAGGCTATTTCATGCCTAGATTGAATGAAGAATATTTGGTACATTCTTCATCTTCTCACCTTATTTTCATCCCATATTTTTTATCATAATTTTTTTGTAGAAGCATGTGTATAACTCAGAACAAGTATAAGTTAGTCTTCTTGCTATTTATAGTCTTCTTACTATATTTTTAGAACAAGCAAGTGCATCATAAAAAATCATATTATGTGATTTATCAATTTTACACTTTATGGTTGGATTTGTAATACGAGGTAAAATTGTTTTCTTCTTCATCACACGTTATTTTTTTTAATATGTTATTCATGTGATTTAATTTAGTAACTTTTTTAGATCCGATAAAGTGCTTAATCGTCTCAAAAGATGGTAATTATCGACACTACTTCTTTTGATTTTTCAATATTTTATTTTTCATATTTTCAGTCTTCTTTATTTTTTTTATGTAAATATATTAAGCACAACTTTTACGTTTTAAAAATGTAATTGATATTTTTATAATTAAGCATGGCATTATATTGTGATTGTTAAATAAGTTCATAAATTTTAAATCCTAAGTTCGTTTTGAGGTACAAGGTCTTATTATGGAGAGAAAAAAGAACTATATCTTTGTAATTGTTTTTAGTCCATTGATGATGACCAATATTATTGTTGAGAAAATCTTTGTTGAAGTTAAGTTTATTTTCTTTTGTTCCACTCTTTGTAAGTATCACTCACCTTAATTAATTAATTTCTTTCTTGCATAAGATTATATTTTTGTAGCAGTCTATATTCAGTTCTATGAAAAAAATACAATCTAAAGAAATATTAAAGCTAGACATGAACAAGGTGATGTGAAAGAATTTTTTCTATGATCAACATTTTTATTTATCCTTTTTTTATTATTATATGTTTGTACATAATCTACTAAGTAAATGGGAGCTTTGGGCCACAAGTGACAAAAGAGTTTTAAAATTAGGTGTAGGTGACAGAAGTCTTAATTATTAGTTGGAGGTGACAATTACTTTATTATGGATTAAGAAAGTTGGGGAAGTTTGAAAATAACTCATAAGTTTTTAAATTTACACTTTGATCCCAATGTTTATCTAAAATAACTGAAAATGGAGGGAAAAAAGGTGTCTTTCTCTCTTTTCTCATTCATTGTTGTTTTCTCTCTCTTAGCGATTTTTGTTGTTCATTGTTTCTGCTGCTTTATTCATTATCTTCTGCTTCATTATCATCATCTTCTACTTCATTATCATCTTCATCTTCTGCTTGTCGGCCATTTGTTGTTGTTGTTGTTGTTGTTGGTACAACGCTACTGCTGCTATCTGATCAATTTCTTAGGTCAAATTTTGTTTACTACATCACTTCCACTTTGGCATTACTTCATAGGTGACTTTGGTAAGTAAAATTGTGCTTTTTATTCGTATTTATCATCTGGGTACACTTTTGTTTTTCCAACAATGGATAAAACCCCGATCATGAATCCAACATAAGTGCCCACAATTTAAACAGATCAATCATCTGGTGCATCAGATGAGTAATCTGTTACATCAGAAGATTTATCTGTTGTATCAAAATATTTATCTGTTGTATCAGACGTATTATCTGTTGCATCAGACGTATTATCTGTTGCATCAGAATATTTATCTGCAACGAATGATTAATCTATTTGGAACAACACAAATCAGCCCCTACCATAAACCCAACAGATAACCAATATGTTTCAACTCTTGCTATTACTACTGGATTCAAAATTATTCCTTACGTCCAATTACCCGTCCCAAATTTCTTAATTTGATTTCTCATTTTACTTGTTTTTTTATTAATCAAGAAAATATTTTAAAAAATCCATATCTTACCCTTTGCATTAATCATTTTTTCTTCAAATTAAAATGGAAACATCATTTAATAGGGGGACTATACGCCGACCAACGTTAAAAGCTTTCTTCTCTTATGAAATTTTGATTGAATAGCAAACAATGGTTATTTCAAACATGTCTACTGTCCCACCAACTGATCAGTGGGTTATGGTAAACTAGACATGTTATTAATTATTTTTCTTAATCAATGTGACATCTCAATTTAGGACGGGTAATTTGAGACGGAGGGAATACAAATTAAAACGTCAGAGCCAAGCAACAAACTAGTCATCTGTTGAAACAGACTATTTATCTATTGCATCAGACTTCTTATCTATTACAACATATGAGTAATCTGTTTTGAACAACACATCAGCCCGTACCACAAACCCAACAGATAATCTTGACTGGATTCTAAATTATTCCTTTTTGCGTCGAATCGTCGACATGTTTGGTGAGAAGATAATAGACAGAATGAAAATTAAATATGGATTAAAATGCCAAAGATCAAACATATTTTTTTTATTAAACAAAAATAAATAAAAATACATATAATAGACTAAAACAAAAGTAATAATCTAATTATTACTATTATTATCATCATCATCATTGCCAGCCGGTCAATCTTCAATCGGAAGTAGCAAGACCCTCCTCAGCCTACGTATCTCGCGGAGCATTCTTGCTCTAACTCCTCCCTGTTCCCATTGCAGGTCACGAACTTGATTCCGAAGTTCATTCAAGGCATCTTGCAGAAAAGCAATGTCCCACACTGTGTCAGCCATAATCTTCTAGAGTGTCATATGAAAGACGAGATACAATAAATAAATAGAGTGTAGTTGAATGAACGATTGAGTAAAGAGGGACCTATTTATAGCGGATTGAATTTGAATGAGAGGCAAGAAGGTGTGACTGTTCATCTCCATTCATTAATTACATTTTTTTATTAAATCAAGAAAAGAGATAATACATCAAAACCTCCCTGAACTTGTCCCGACAACTTAGTTTAGCACTTAAACTTTACGAATAATTATTTACCCCCTTAACATCTTTATAGTGAATTAATTTCCCCCTTAATATATAATACCACTCTCATGAGGGAGAGTGCATCACACTCGCTGACACGTCAGTGTCAGATCATCGCCACCTCATAGCCACATAAATAAAGTATTTTTTAAAAATATTTTATATATATATCTATATAAAATATATATATAAAAATATATATAAATATTATTTATATATATATATATATACATATTTTAAAATATATAAAATATTTTAAATTTAAAAAATACCCCACCCCCCATTTTTCATCTTCTTCATAACCACCCCCTCTTCCCCGTCTACCACCACCTGCACACACGCCCCCATTCACCCCTACACTCCCATACCTAAACATACCCCCATCCACCTCTGTCCACCCCACACAACTAGACCTGCCAGGTTTTCCAGCGAATTTTCGTCGGAAAACTCAATCCACTTGAAAAATTTAATCATCACCATTGAAAAATATCATAAAATAGTGATAAAAACTCAACCCATGTGAAAAATTCAATCAAATCAACACCAGATTCTCTAAAATCAACAACCAAACATCCAAACCATGTAGATTTTTTAATTTTCAAATTTAATTTCATTTTTTTTTTATCTAAGAGGTCGAAGGAGGATAAATTAAAGGTTGGGGTGGCAACTTTCATAATTGGAGGAGAAGTGGGGTGGGGGTGTTGGCTAAGGAGAAGTGTTGGCGGGGTTGGGTGAAGAAGAGGAGGTTTTTTCACGCGTTTGTTTTTTTAAGAAAATGTCACGTCAGCATAAGGGGTGAAATAAATTTACTATAAAGATGTTAAGGGGGTAAATAAATAGAAGATTAGTTTAAGTGCTAAAGTAAGTTGGGGAGACAAGTTTAGGGTTTTTTTGATGTATTATCTCTTAAGAAAATAAATATTGTGATAAGTCATGACTTTTCAGATTATTATTATTAATTAGTTCTTTCCAAGAATCATTTTTATTGAGTTGTGGCAATAGATTCTATATTTGTTGCATCAGATAATACATCTGTGACAACAGATATATCATCTATTGCAATAAATATAAAATCTGTTACATCAGATAACCTATCTATTGCAACATATAATCTAACTGTTCACCTCCATTTATTAATTACATTTTTTATTACTGTGAAAAGTAATGACTTAATTAAATTAAAAAATATTGTGATAAGTCATGACTTTTCAGATTATTATTATTAATTAGTTCTTTCCAAGAACCGTGTTTATTAAGTTGTGACAACAGATTCTATATCGACTGCATCAGATAAATTATCTGTGACAACAGATATATCATCTGTTGCAACAATAGTGAACCTGTTGCATCAAATAATATGTTTGTTGCAACATATAATCTACTTTAAAAAAAAACTATCATCATATCATTAATCCAAATTTGTTGAATGTTTTATTTTATAAATTAAAAAAAATATATTTTCAAATTCTTTAATGAAATAATATCCATTTTCATTTTCTGGCAACAGATTGTATATCTGTTGAATCTGATAAACCATCAGTTACAACAGATATACCATTTGTAGCAACAAATAGACGTTCTATATTAATATCTTTTTTTAATTTCCTCTAACAGTTGATACATTAGTCGCAATAGATGGAGAATTTGATGCATCAGCAACACTGTTGAATGTATGTGTTTTTGTTTTAGACAAAAAATCACGACCATCACCTTGTTTTTCTTAACAATCATCATATAAGTTAATTAATCCAATATTGTGACTTTTTTTATTATATAATAAATAATTTTTAAAAAAATTCAAAAACAAAAATGGTGAAAAATCACGATAATTTATTAAAATTAAATAACCGTTCTTTTATGGTTATAAATTGTGTTTATCATTTATTTCCTTATTGTTTATTTATGAAATATTTTTCATATTAAATAATCAGAAAGTCATGTCTTTTCACCCTCTCAATAACAACAATAACCTTTTTTTATTTATAACCGCCTGGTGCAACATATGATCGATCTGTCGCATCAGATTAACCTCTGTTGACACAAATTTTTCCAACCGTTGACATGTTGAGAACAAGGAATAAACATAATGATTATTAAATACTAAATAAAAATTAAAATTTCAAAGTCGACCACCAAATAAAACATAGATTTTTGAATCCCTTGGGTAGATCCGATATACAAAAAGAGGAAAATACATACGCTAAAATAAAAAATATTACCTAATTATTATTACTACTATTATTATTATTGTCAATCGAACATTTTTTATCCGACAGCCTTGCTCCGAAGTCAGCCAAATCCCTCTGGAGTTCTTCAAACTGCCTTTGAAGTTCCTGCAAGGACTCGCTATGAATCTGGATTGGCCATATTAGTATTATAAGTGTAGTAGAATGAACGAGTGAGAGGAGACTGGAGGGACCTATTTATAAAATGATTGAATTGGAAGGGACTTGATTTATAGTCAAATAAAAAGTCACGACTGTTCATATCCCTTAATTAAATAAAACTGGTGACTTTTCGAATATGTAAATTAAAAAAAAAGGGATCTAAATATAATATTTTATCTTTTTATTATATTTCAGAAAGAGACAGATTGGTAATCTATTGTCAAATATATTCCACCTGTCAGATAACTTACAACATATTGATAATTTGTTGCAATAGATGGATATATCAGTTTGCTTTTCCATCAACAGTGGTGTCTGTTGCAACTTGTTAGTCATCTATTTATTCAATTTCATCAAGAGCAATAGATTTTTCTAAACACTTCTTGGCCAAACTCAATTTTTGCTCTTAGATAGCTTCTCTTTTTTCTCTGCATCCTTCAAGCTGGCCTCCAAATTCAATTTTTGCTCTTGGATTGAATTGACTAGAGCAACAGTCATCATGAGTGGTAGCAGCATCAGCATGATCCGGGTGCTTCTTATGGTGGAGTTGTTGGTGTTGATAGAAAGCATGCTGATGCTGCTACCACTCATGATGATGAGCATGTTGATGCTCAAGAAAGAATAAATATGTTTGAAAACACCCCTTTTCACCCTTACACATGCCTCTCTCATCCCTTTTCACCCTCATGTTCTCGTTGCGAATGTGAAGAGTGCAAGGACAGACAGGATAAATACTTTAAAAAGTAGAGACTATCTCTAAAGCTATCGAGGAATTCAAATCCAAGAGGTGTGTCATACCATCCAAGAAGGTGATAGAGTCACACACTCCTACAGTGTTGGTTAGGAGAAAGAAAAGAGCAATTAGAGACGTACTCTCCGGTCGAAAATCAAAAGAAATTGTAATTCCTCCCTCTCTAAAAGCTGTTAAAGTTCAGGGGCCAGTCAAGAAGGTGGACATATACGCGAAACTTGGCGCCGAAGAGAAGAGGGATCTGTGACATGACTGATATGCGTATGTCGTACGAGGACAAGGCAAGTTTACTTTTCCTAACCTAGCCTTTCTAATCTACCCTATGAAGAAGAAGCTACGCAACAGATTTCACATCTATTGCAACAACTGGGTATACTGGTGCAACTGGTAGTGGTTCTATTCAACTTACTATTCATCTGTTGCATAAGTTACATTAGATTATTGATTCAGAAAACCCTATGCAACAGATGGACCATCCGTTGTATCTTTACAATTACTAACCTATTTAAAAATTGTCTTCTTATATCACAGCATATTGACATAATTCTCTGCCTCATGAGGAAAAGGCAATTAACGTACAGGGAAGCTTATGACGCTGCCGATAGGATAATGGAACTCGATGGGGAGGCGTTATCCCTTGGCATGGAACTTGATTTCCTAGTTCCTACATTAGTCTTGGATGAAGAAGAAATGATAAAATATGTAAGAGGGGAGAGGCCAAATCCACACGGCAAGAGCTGGACCGAGGCAAAGAGGATTCTTGTAGTCATTAGCGTGAACGACATACATTATCGGACTGATGAGATACTACTTGAGGAGGGAAAGATCAATGTTTATGACTCCAACGTACCTCTCATCGATGATTTTGATCTTTTTCTCCTCGTGAAGCCACTGATGGTGCTGTTGCTCATCTTGTTGAGGGGGAGTAACCGGATGAATTATTTTCCAAAGGAAGTGTTGATGAAGAAATCATGAGATTTTGAATGTCGAAACAAGGGAATGATCCTTCCAAAAGATGATACCGCTAAAGCAAGCAGTTCGCACGCTCTTGCACACATCGAATGTTTACTGATCGGTACAGAAATGGCTGAGCCAACAACTTTTCTGTGCGATAACGCTATGGCAAACCTGCAAGAGGTCTGGACTTATGGGGTAGTAACTGGACGCTTGAAGCCTGTGTATATAGAAGAGCCTGTGAAATAACAATTTTTAATTTCAAGTTACCCTTCACTTTATTACATGTACATGTAGTGGCAATAAGGGTGGCAATTTCAGCCTATATTTGTAAAAAGAATCCATTTAACTCATATATAGTGAATTGGATCACTCATATTTCAAATGGGTAAATATGGACTTCAACTCATTTTAAAAACTCATACAAATATGGACAAAATATAGGTACCCATTTAAACACAGAGATTACCCACCTATGCTTAAAGTTTCAGTTTTTTTCTTTTCTAGTTTCTTTTCTTTTCTTTTTTATTTTTTTTCTTTAATTTACTTTTTTTCTTTTTCATTTTCTTACTCACTCCTTATAATTTCTTTTTTTCTTTCTCATTTTTCATCTATTTTTTATTTTTTATTTTTATTTCTTTTTTCTTTGTATTCCTTTTTTTTTTTGCTTTCCCCTTTCTCATTCTTATTTCATCATTCGTATTCGCTTGAGAACTACATGGGTTAATAAATATAAGCTTCTAATTATCCCATTTAGCCTATATAATTCATAACATCTCTTATCAATTAAATATAATCTCTAGTCTCACTACTTTATTATTATTTTTTTCTATCTTTATTTCTCTTTCTTTTTTTCCTTTTTTTTTTGTTTTTCTTTCTTTTTTCCTTTAATTTACTAATTTTTTCTTTCTTTTTTCCTTTAATTTACTTTTTTTTCTTTTTCATTTTTTTCACTTATTTTTTATTCGTTTCTTACATTCTTTTTCTTTCTTCTTTTTCATCATTTTTTTCCTTTTCAATTTTATTTCCTTGCATTTTTTTTTGTATTTTTGTTTCCCCCCTTTTCATTCTTGGTTCGTCATTTTTGTCATTTTTCTTATTTTTTTATATTCTTTTCCTCATCTTTTTTTTTTCATTGCATTTTATATTTTTTTACTTTAAATTTATTTGTATCATACTATATATTTCAAATAAATTTATTATCTGTATTTGAATAGTTTAGTTGTCAATATGTGCAATTTATCATTTGTATTTATATACACATAAGTATATGAATTAAAATCAAAATGGGTTGTGGTGCAGTGGGTGGGGCTGTTCCATCCTTAACCAGAGGTCGAGGGTACGACCCTGGTTATGGAGAAAACTCTGTTGGGAGCGCTACCACCTTAATGGTCCCTGCAACGCCCGATTCGGATTAGTCGGGGCTCCAATGCAGGCACCGGACATCGGATGAAAAACCAAAAAAAAGTATATGAATTAATTGTATTTTCTTGAGACTAAAATATATATGGCTAAGATATGAATTAATTGTATTTTATTGAGACTAAAATATATATGGCTGAGGATTCACATAGCCCTTGAATTATAAATGTTGGGCGAATATAAATAAATATGCTTTTATGGTATTTTCGTTATCATAAAAAAAAGAAGGAAATCAAAAATAGAAAAAAAAAAAGTAGAAAGAGAGGTAGAAGTTAGAGATAGAAGAGAGAAAAAAGCATAAATAAAGAATTGAATAAAAAAAATACAAAAAAAATCAAAAAGAAACAATAATGAAAAATGAGAAAAGGAAAAAGAAAAAAAGATGATGGTGAAAACAAATATACTGAGTGGTTACGATATTTTAATCATCATCAATAATTTGTACTCGACTTAATCATGTTCTTCGAAAATAAAATAAATATAAAACATAAAATACAACCAAAAAATAAAAAAATGAGATAGAAGTAAAAACAAAAAAATAAAAAATAGAAAAAAAGGAGCCTAAAAATGAAAAAGAAAAAAAAGAAAAAAGAAAGAGAAACAAAGGGCAGAGGGTAGAGATAGAAGAGAGAGGAAAAAAAAGAAATGACAAAAAATAAAAAAAGAAAAAATAAAACTAGAGGCTACATATAGAAGAAAGACAAAAAAACTAAAAAGAAAAAACTAAAAAAAAAAGAAATGGAAAAAAGTCAAGTTTATATGATATAAAAATTTTATGTTTTTGGCTTAGGAGTTAAAGTGGGTTGAAACCATTTTTATCTAATTCATATTTGACCAAATCCATATTTACCCATATTTATATGGGCGGATTGCAATCCAAACCATTTTTGCTCGATCTATATTTAACCCGTTCAAATCCAATCCAATCCGCCCGTTTGCCACCCCTAAGTGGCAATAATTTTTTTCTGATGAAAGTTGAGTTTTTTATAATGCAATAGATTGTTAATCTATTGTAAAATATATTGAATCTGTTCTGGAAGATAGTTTATCTGTTGCAATAGGTTGGTCATTTGTTACATTACGCCGATGTTATTTTTATGAATAATCAAATAATCTAACTCTAGTCTGTTGCAACAGTGGGAAGACCTGTTTAATAATTTCCAACAGTAACTTAAATTTTACAACATATGCCTAAATCTTTTTGATATTTTCCAATAGTTACGCTTGAATATCCATGTGCTCGACAACACCAAACCAGTAGCAAATACACACACCACCATGAAAATTTCAGTAATTAGGCTTAAATATCCATGTGCCCAACAACACCAAACCAGTAGCAATAACGACAACAATGTAGTATCTTCTTGCTCGATTTTGTTTCTCTTCAGAAGCCTAGACTTTGTTCAACAAACCCCAAATTACATAATTTTCTTGTGAAGGGTGTCATTCTTCATACCAATCAAAGTAATCGCATCAACCTAATTTCTATAAAAAAGAGAATATAATTAAAAAATAATTACAAGTCAATAATTAATCAACTAATTAAATAAAAAAAATTACCTTTGAAATCTTACAAGTAAGAAATCTACGACCTGGATTTTGTTGAGTCCAAGAAGTCTTTAACAGAGCTTCATAACCCCACTTACAATATCAAAAATCTTTATCACAAAAATAGTGGAAGATGCGCTCGACATTGTCAAGTTCAGTTGGAAAAAATGAAAGAAATAATTTGAAGAAGTTGAATAGATAAAAGAAGATGATGATGAAGAAGAAGATTTAGGAATTTAGGGTTAAATTTTAGGAGGAATATGAATATATAAGACAATGGGGGAGAAAAAATGATCGTTGGGGGAATGACCATTGGGTGCCAAGTGACGGCAAGTCATCAAAATATGCCAGACTGACACATTTGATGCCTATTTATTTTACTTGTTTAAAATGAACACTGTCTACTTGAAGCCTATTTTATTTTAGGTGATAGAACTGAACACCGTCGATGGGTTCCACCTTTTTTATTTCAATTCACTTTAACCTTTTACGTAGTGACAATTTTTTAGGTCCAATGAAAGTTGAATTTTTATAATCCAACAGATTCTCCATCCGTTATAACAGTTATTCTACCTGTTCTGACATATAGTTTATCTGTTGGAATAGGTAGGTTATCTGTTGCATTATCTCGAAGTTTTTATCTAAGTCCATCTGTTGCAACAGTGGAAAGACATGTTTGCTAAATTCCAACAGATTACCTACGTGTTGCAACATATGTCTAAATCTGTTCGATTTTTTCAATAGATGTGTCGTCTGTTGCAACAAATGCATTATCTGTTGCAATATTTGAATCTAGTATTCCTTTTCAATTAATAAGTTTAAATCTAAGGAATAAATAAAATTCATAGACAAAATAAAATAAATCGAAGCCTTCAGAAATTAGCTGAAATAAGTCAACAAATAAATGAAATGTAAAAGAATAATTATGGGTACAAATCTCAACAAATACATCAACAACAATTTAAGTATGATGCCAAGGATTACTTTGACAGACTCAAGCTATAAAGATCTACTCAGTATGGACAAGTTGTTTTTCATCCGGTGCTATGAAATTTGGCTTTGCTCGTCGTGGATCTTTATTGTCGCTTATGTACAGTTTCTGCGCTTTCTATTCTCCGTATTTCCATAAAAAGAGTAGCATATTATCAATGTTGTTCAGCAGTAGCTTCTTCTACATCCACCTAGAAAGCCAAAATTGGTCAATGCTAATCATGGAGATACAAAAAAATGAAAAAGAATAACTCATCTGTTCTAGAAAATCAAATAGGTCTTTCTCCTATGTTAAATTATCCCAAATAGATTATATTTCTGTTGCAACAATGAATTAACTGTTGGGATACATTTCTACATAAGAAAGACTCTGTATGATAATTTCCAATGGATGAACCATCCGTTGCAACATATGAATCATCTGTTGCAGCAGATAGGTCATATGTTGGTATAAATAAAAGCGGTACGAAGATCCGTTTGATTGGCTAAAATAGATGAGACATATGTCGCAACAGATACTTTATCTGGTAAAATAAGTTAGTCAACTGTTGCAACAGATGTATATATTTGTTTGATAATTTTCAACAGATGTGTCATTTATTGAAACAGATATGTGTCTGTTTGTTTTGTCAGTTGGAAGACATATATAGTCACCTTATTTAGCTCGTGTTGCTCTCCTTTGGACATTATATGTTGCTCAGTGCAACACACAGACAGAGGAGTTGAAATTTCGCTTTTTTGGATGCTTGATAATGCCCTGGAAATCACTCTTCTTCTCCTCTTAGCCCTAATCTCTAATGGAGCGAATGGAAATAAAATATTATTTGATGGAATAAGACCTCTTTTAGATGTCAATTCATTTATAGAAGCAATTAATGCATTAATAGTATTAATCACTACATCATGTTTTGCCCTGCAGTCTTGACATTTGCATTCAGAACATTTGCTAGGAGAGGCAAAATCTATATAACCAGTATGATCATATTCATAATAGTTTGCTTTAAATACTGTAAGAGGAGCATCATTAGCACCAATATCAACACCACTACCACCACCAATAACTCTATCACCACTAAAACCATCAACAATAATAAGTCCACCCTCCAAAATTATTTTTCTTGTAATGGATGTTGCTCCAAATAATTCTATTTTTATTCTGTAGATGACCTTAGGGTCCAATAAAGTTTTCACAGACCATAAAGTAAGAAAAAATGGCATCTTCAACTCTCGATTGGTCGGAACTAGCGACGGATGCACAATCTAACATAAATCATTACATATATTAGAATAATGATTAGATCGTTAAAAAAATCATTAATTAAAAGAAAAATTAATTATAATTATACTTACTGCATCTTTCGGGGGATTGAAAATATCAAGAAATTTTGCATTTTTATCAGTTTTGGCTGAAACCATCTCAAGATTCTTGGACAGGAAACTCCTTCCTTGCAGTTCACTTGTTATCTCAAATAAGGAATAACTTCAAACGCCCAAGCCTATAAAATAACGCCAATAAATCAAAATCATTATTCAGTAAAAAAAATGAATGATATCATAATAGAGGAAAGAAATATTTACCATGAAAGACCATGGGAAAACGTATAAGTTGACTGTCTTTGGCAGTAACAGAGTCAACAAATATTTAACAGTCATTTTGAAGTTTTCATACCCCTAAGGATAGCTGTTAAACGCCTCGAGATCCTCAGAAAGCTTTATTAAACTGAGGCTTATGCTGTTGTTAACGTCTCTCACCCAAAGAATATTATGTATAAATCAAACCAAGCACAATGACTGTTTGTGCTTCTTTGAAAGTCCTTTACCTTTCAACGCTTCTATTAAATTTTTGTTTTTGAAGCTTGGACCAACAATGGACACCAGGTCATCACAATCACATGACTTGCCTTTGCCTTTTTTAGGTGTGCGGGGTGTTTTTTTTTAGGTTAGAATAGGTATAACTTGAGAAATAGGATAACATTTTAGTCCAGTAACTATGACAAACTCTTTCCAACCAAAACAAACAGGCATGCCACAGTAATTTATCCATACCTCATCCATCTTATCTTTGTTTTCATACATAAACCTACGCTTGAGAAGTTCATATACCATTTTCATTTGGAAACGAGCATTGTTGTCCTCCAACAAATTAAGATATTTCCCAAAGCAACTGTCCCTGAAATAAGCATCCAATTGTTATTCTCGAATTATTTTTCTGAAGGCGTCGAAAGATTTTCTCATGGATGACTTAACCAAGAAATCACCCGTTAAATCTGCGGCGCCATCGCATTACATTCTCATAGGATAACAATCAATGCTGAAGGCTTTGACCAACTCTTCGGTGAAAGGACTATTAGCATTTGCATCATCCTTTTGAAATATTTCTCCTCCCCGTGTTCATCATATTCTGCTCTTGATTGAGATAATGCTTGTAAAGCGAGCTCATAGAGTGGTGGATAAGCCTAGTTGGCTCACCTGTTCCTTTACTTGGACTTGATTCGATTTTTGTTCTTTTGAGAACCATATTATCTAAAATTAATAGGAACATAAAAAAATATATTATAGTTGATTAATGCATCATTAAAAAAGGATAACAGTAAATCAAATAAGAAAAATAATAAAATAATAGTTGCAACAGATCACCGATCTGTTGCACCAGGTAGTATATCTATTGCAGTATATAACCAACCTGTTGCCGCGGATAAGTAATTTATTGCAACAATACAAAACATATCACTCATCTTTTAAGACAGATGAATGGTTTGTGCAATAAATTATACATTGTTGTGACATATGAGTGACTATTGGGATAGTTAAATAACCTGTTGCAACGAATAAGTAATCTGTTGCGACAATACAAAACAAATCACTCATCTATTGAGAAAAATAAATGGTCTATGCAGCAGATCACACATCTGTTGCAAAATTATCTATTGTAACATATGAGTGATCTGTTGAAACAGTTAAATAGCCTGTAACAATGACTGAGTAATTTGTTGTGATAATACAAAACATATTACCCATCTGTTGAGAAAGATGAATGGTCTGTACAACAGATCACACATTTATTATGACATCATCTATTATAATATATGAGTGATTTGTTAGAACAGTTAAATAACCCGTAGCAACGACTGAGTAATCTGTTACGACAATACAAAATACATCACTCTTCTGTTGAGAAAGATAAATGGTTTGTGCAACAGATCACACATCTGTTGCAACAAATGAGTGATTTGTCAAAGCAGTTAATTAACCTACAGCAACGACTGAGTAATCTATTGCGATAATACAAAACATATCACTCATCTATTGAGAAAGATGAGTGGTCTGTGCAACAGGCCACACATCTGTTGCAACACATGAGTGATCTATTAGAACAGTTATCAACGGTCAATATTTTTTAGATTTCTTCTAACATAGGATCGTCCATCATGGAAAATGAATGATCAGTTGAAAAAATCAAGTCTTGGACATTTCCTGTTGAAAGAGTTGATAGGATTTTATCCAACAGGAGGTTCATCTGTTACATCGAATTATTAATCTAATGGTTCTTCCGTTGTATCAGATGGTTAATTAGTTGCATCAGATTTTTTATCCGATGCTTAATCTATTGTAATATATGGTTAATCTGTTGCATCAAATAGTTAATCTATTGCATCAGATGATTAATCTGTTGTATCAGAATTATAATTTAATAGTTTTTTTGGTGCAGTAGATAGTTGATCTATTGCATCATATGATAAATCTGTTGCATCAGATGGTTAATATGTTGCACTAGACGGATAATCTGTTGGAGAAAATAAAAATAGTAGCATGATTTTGTTTAACAAAAAATAGCAATTTCACCATTTTTACCAAGAACAAGAACAGAACAAATCAACCCAAATTGTTGTTTTATTTTTATAAAAATAAATAAAAATCAAACTTCAAAAAAATGCAATAAACAATAAAAAATCATAATTTACTTCGAAAAGAGAAGAGAAGAAATACCAGAAATTAGGATTTTATTCAGACCTCATTTCAAATTAATGCAACAAATATTGAAATTATTAACCAATGCTATAAGAGAAGTTGGCTCAAGTTCCTCGTTTTCTTCAAAACTAAAAAGACCATAAATTTTTACCTGTGAAAGAAAAAAAGGAACGATGAAAAATTCGAAGCTGTTGTGGTCGGAGAGCAAGGCTGTCATATCGATTGAAGGTTGAAGTTGAAAAGAAACTCGAAGCTCAACTATTTATAGTCGGATGTTGAAGTCGTCGAGAATTGAAATGAGAAATTTACAGAATAGTTAGTTGGGAGAGAGTTGAGAGAAGCTGTCGAGAAAAGGATGAGAGACAGGTTGATTTGAATTGAAGAGGAGAACTCGAAGTCAAACTATTTATCACCTGAGGTAGAAGTTGCCGGGGGTCGAAGGGAGAAATTTTGCAGAACTATCGATTGGGAGAGAGTTGAGAGAAGCTGTCGAGAGAGAGGAAGGAGTGGTTGATTTGGATTGAAGAGGGGCGTGGTTTGAGTTGATTTGTATTTTTGAAAATATTAGAAAGTTTTAAAAATATTAATCAAGTCCACAATTAACTTAATCAAGTTTCCTAATGATGTTTGACCCTTTAAGTTGGTCAATGTCATCAATCCTTCGTTCAATACTTAAAAGATACATTTCCTTCAATTTTCTCAAGTAAATGAATTATTCTACTTTCACCCATTGTTGTCTACCAAGAACAATACTTAAATCAGTCCATGTAAGAATGATCTTAATGATAATTAAATATCTATTTATGCATTTTGTAGTAGTAATGGTAAAATTAATGTCACTAAAGAAAACGAAAAAATGTGAATGCAAGAAAAAATAAATAATTATAGTAAGTGATGAAGACAGTGAAGAGTCATTAGCATGTAGTTTTCTTCTCATCAAGATAAATATTTTTTAAATCTCAAAGATCACGATATTTATATTTAGTACCATTTCGTATTGAATTTATTTTATTTTCTTGATACCAGAGATTTATCATAAAATATATTAATTAAGTTAGTTTGAGTTTTGATTTAATTTTCAATATAATATTTCCTTGACTTTTATTTAGTACTTCAAAAGTTAGATTTTCTCTCAAATAACTTTTATTTAGTACTTTAAAAGTTAGATTTTCTCTCATTTTTTTCTTTTATTTTGTACCTTACTTAACATTGACTAGAGGGAAAGAAATTACTTTTAAAAGGTATAGAAAAAAAATTCACTTAATATGAATTAGAGAGAAATACAGTAAATACAAATGAAGAGATGATGTATATGCTTGTAATGCTTATAGAGAGAACATTATACATATAATGCATCAAAAATCAATTTTAAAAAAAACAAAATAAGAGTTGACATATACGCATGTAACTAGTTCAGGTGTACGCGCCTCGCGCGTGTACCTCACTTTATTGAGTTCAAACGTTATACTAAATAGGATATTTGTTTAAATAATAAAGATGACACAATAATTAAAATTCAACATCTTTTGGAGAATTTATTTAATTAAACCTAATCTTTACTGAAAAAAATTATCAAAGCCGATTGACATTCATCTATCACCTGTAAACTGCAACAAAACAATACGATGATAGAGACATCAAATTAATATAATTAAATCTAACATTTACACAAAAATTTCCTCAAACCCGTCTGACACTCATTTACCACCTGTAAACTATAACAAAATAATACGATAATAGAGATATCAAAATAATACAACTAAACTTAACCTTTATACAAAAAAAATCTCAAAACAGAGATTTAAACACAACACAATTAAACCTAACTTTTGTCTAAAAAATTTCTCTAAGCCAACCGACATTCATCTACCACCTGTAAATTCATCTACGACCTATAAATTATAATAAAATAATACAATAATGATCACACCCGTAAACTACAATAAAATAATACAATAGTAATCACAAAACTTTAATTTTGCTGAAAATAATTCTTGTCTGAACAAAAATTTTGACCCTAAAGAATGACTTGAATGAAAATAAAGAAGATATATATATATATACATACACACACACAAACATTGAATTCTATTATGTTGTAAAAAACAGTGAAGAAGCTGAGGGTTAGAAAATTAAGCATCCACCAATCTAGACATGCACAAGTTAGATAAGCATCAATCATATTTTTTCAACAATTAAACCGATTTCTTCTCGTGTTTAACGTGCATCTCAATATTTATAGAAGTATTTCCTTAATAGAATCCTATTTTAGAAGTATTTTTCTATTCTATTTTGGGAGTATTTTTCTAATCGATCAGTACAAAGAAAAATATTAATTGATTCTCCTTTCATATGTTTTAGGAGTCCCATGTATTTTAAGAGTCTAGTTAATATAATAAAAATAATTAAATAATAAATTGAAGAAAATAGTGAAAAGACAATTTTGTCTAAAAGAGGGTCTTTTAATAAAGGACAAAAAGTTCAAATCACTTTTCTAAGGGTTTTCCCACTTTTAATATATTATAGATATTCAAAAAACTCTATGTTTCATTGGAATTTTAATTCAATATCTTTTTTGAAATATAATAGTTTTTTAATAGTTTATTTTTATCTAAGTCAAATTATTTTAATCTTAATAGTTGTATTTTATTAGTATAATATAGGATATCATCCAATTTCGATAAATGGGAATCAATCTCTCTCTCTCTTATGTATGGAAGGTTCGGATAAGAATTCCTAGGCCGAGTGTTGGGTTTTCGAGATCAAAGAATCTTAATAATTGTCTCTCTTACTTTCATCTTTGGTTGATGAATTCAGACTGCCCCTCCATCTGAATGAAAGCCCTAGAAAATATGAAAGCTATCTACCGGATCTTGGAAACAAGGCACACAGGCCCCTGAGCTGAGCTCCTTTTGCTTCGATCCATGAATCTTTCTATCCATTAATCTTTATCTTAACCAAAAGAAATTCTCTTTTTCTAGTCTTATTTCTAACTAATATAAGAAGAATGTTGCAAGAGGTTACTAATTATGTTATTTCCTCTGTCTTCCCTCACCCCCATCTTCAGCTAGAAAGTGGTTTAAGGAGTGCCCTTCGCACCTTACTTTTTCTTTTAGCCTTCGTGCCCCATCCCCCAATGGTGCATTTACTCCCTGCCTTAAGATTTATTACTTCAAGTAAATTTGATATATATATATATATGAGACTTAATATTTAGAAATATGTTGATGTGACATACTTCTAAGGCCTAGAATTGCATTTATATTTTTTCTTATTTGTTTGATATGTTGGTGCATTTTATTATTAAAATAAATTAAAGTGCATGACATTAGTAAACATAAAGTGGAGAAAGTGGTGTCATTATTCTTGTAACTCATCACATTATCTTTTTGAGTTAGTGATACAAATTGTGATAAAGATGACCATTAGTTTTTGTAACTCATATTGCCATTAGTTCTTGAACTCTCATGGCTATTAGTACTTGTAATTTATATGGTCATTAGTTGCATGTAACTCTTGTAACATTTATAAACTATAGACCATTCATGTACTCACTTTACTATACCATACTCTTCCTATTCAATACAAGGATGAATTCCTCACCTATAAATAGAGGCGACCTTGCATATTATTGTATGTATAAGAAAACATGATAAGTGTGAAAAAGATTATAGATGTGTAGTAGTGAAAGAGAGAGTTGAGACAAAAAAATATTCTAAGTCTATAACTACATTCACTATACAAAAGAGAGTAATTATATTAGTGAAAGAAAGAGATGAGACAAAGAAATTATTCTAAGTCTTTAACTATATTCACAAAGAGAGTAAATATATGTTGAAGAAACGTGTTCTTATGGTGGAGCTTTGGACTCTTCAACTAATTTGGAGCTGTTTAAGTTGTACATCGTTGATGGGTTGTTGAATCCTGGAGGGGACAAGTCAAGAGATTACTGCTGGATCGGTGTAAATTATACTGCAGTGACCTTGAATCTCCTTAAAGAGAGCGAGATATCTGCGCCTCAGTCAAGAAGAAGATTCTTTTATTTTCTTCATTTTTGTTAATTTTATTTCAACTGTAATAATTATAGTAATTTGTGGTATATTACACCAACATGACATTAATCCTTCCATTTCACTATATAATGATAACACAGTAATCTATTTTAAAGTATTTTTATTTTTCTTAAATAATTTACTTATTAAGTCATTTTCATAACTCACACCACTTGATATTTTCATATTTTCTATCTAATAATGTCCATTAATTTTGTGCCTTTAACTCACATGTTATCATTTTATAACTCATGCTCTTAATAATCTTCATTACTCAAGAAAATTAAGAATTATGAATAGATAATGAAGGGTCACCACATATAATATTTCAATTCTATATAAAAGGCCTTGTATAGTTAATGTTGTGAGGAGCCATATTATACGCTTCAAAAACAAAAGAAGAAGGAAGTTATATAACGTTGAGAAGGTTTTGAATTTTGTTGATAATTAGGTGAAGAATTATTATGGATATTTACACAAGGATCTACTTGATTTATTCTTTTCATGCTTTTTGATCTTTTTGTCTAATCGATTTCTTCATTATTTTGTTATTTTGAGCTATATATATTAATATGTGTTATATGGTCTTTCTTCTTCCTGATTTCTACTTTTATTATGTTGGAAGGTTTGCAACAAGTGAAGCAACAAGCAACTATCACAGATAACTTTGATATTGATTTTCTGAAATCAGGCGGGAAGAACTTCAATTTCTGCTTGGATGACTTGGGTTTGCATGTAAACTGAATGTAGTACTGTTAGGAATATGATTTTGTTATTCAGTTTTATTGGAGAATTTATGCAATGATTAGAAAATTTTCAAGTGTTTGCTTAATAGTTCAGGTCTTTTTCTGATTCGACAAAAAGAAAAAAAACATAGGATGCAAGCAGGATTGTGTTTACACTATTGAAAATAGTTTTTATTTATATAAGTATGTAATATATATATATATATTGTAGTAAGTGATTTTTTTTAATAATTATTTTAGACACGCAGAGAAAAAATATATTATTTTAAATTAAAATCTCAACTTCATCGAATGTGCGATAGAAATGAAATAAAATTGTTATTAGAGAATATATTTTAACTTATTGATAAAGAATATACTATCCATCATTAATAAATGTTAAAATTTATTTTCTTTTATGGAACAAAAACATTCTTCATAATATAACTATAATAAGTTATAATTTTATGGTTAGATAATAAATCTAAAGTGAATGTAAAATTGATAAAAAAAAAAATTAATTTTTTTATATTAAATAATTAATTTTTTAACACCGCATAAAGCATGACTAATTTTGCTAGTTTTAAATGTCTTTTGAAAATTGAGAACAATGTGTCTTTATGATTTTTCTCTAACTTATTTTCTTTACGGGATAATCAAAGGTGATAAAAAAAATAGGCACCCTTATTTTCTTTCTTCTTCACCCCCCACCTACGCCGCCCACCTCGCCCCTCTCTATGTTTTCTCCTCTTTCAGCCCTCACCCCCACCCCTACCCTACAAACGCAGCCCCCCCTCCTACTCCTTTTTCAGCCCCTACCGCCCCCTATGTTTTCCAATTGAATCTTTTTTTTTCAAAATAAAAAAAAAAGCAAAGCCAAAAAAAAAAAAATTCATTTTTTATCAAAGCTTTCAACTGAAGAGTGATGTTTTTTCTTTTTTTTGGTACAAGAATGTTGAATTCATGTTGAATTTTAATGGATATTTGTTAAAATTTTATTTTTGTTTGTAGATTTTGTGAATTTCAAATACTTGGTTATGTAATGAGTGGTTCAAAATTGAAGGGGCCATCGACTCCATTGAAGGTTAAGATGGTATTAAATGGAGGAAAAAATTTAATCTAGTATATTCGTGGTTATTTTTTGGTGGTGTTAATAGAGGAAAATGGAAAAAATTGAAGTAGCGTGTTGGTAAAAAATGTATTTGAGGTTGTTAATGGAGGAATTTGAGTGTTGTTGATGTTTTGGAGTAGAAAGAAGAAAATGTGTTCATTTTTTTAATCTTGTTTTAAATTTCTATTATATTTTATATATAATATTATTGAAATTAATTTTTTTACAAATAAATACGCCTTTTTTTTTCTTGAAAATGGCACGTCAGCATTATGGGTGAAATTAATGCACTTTAAAGATGTTAAGAGGTAAATAAATAAAAATTTAGTTTAAGTGCTAAAGTAGATTGAGTAGACAAGTTCGGGATAAATCATGTCTTTTCTCTGAATATAATAATAAAAAGGAAAAATGCAATAGAGAAAACGACCGGTTTAATGTCCTTAGACCGGCCAAAAGGTATCAGACCGCGTTCTTCCGGTTCTTGGTCGTCGTTTGGGGGTTGACTTTTCTTATTCTTTTTGCCACCACTTTACAGATAGAGAAGAATCTCTAGTTGAAGCCTCAATATTCTCTACACAAAAATGGCCCTCTAAATCTGTAAGTGCTAAACTTTCATTTCAAAATTTCACTGAAGCTACAAATATTTTTTCTCCATTTCTTGGAGTATTCAGATTGGGTTCAGCCGTTTTTTATTTTCATTTGTTCTTTTGTGACAATTTAGCACATGACCCATAAGCCAAAAAACTACCTTGGTGTTCTTGAAATTCATTTTTTGTGACATATATATTGGAAGGAAATTACAGTTGTTCATACAGAGACTTTTTCTGGCTTGTGAATTGTGGGTATGGCTTAGAGTTGGTGATATTGTTTATTGATTTCTCATGGTTTTGGATGGAGAAGTATGTCTAATCTTCATAAAGTTATCGCCTTTATTATATAGTGTAAATAGGTAGCTCTTGGTTTTGCTTCGGATCCATTTATTAATCAGCTTTCCATAGGTAAATAAATGACATTAAACAGAGGCCGTGCCAGGATTTGAAGTTTGTGGGTTTTTCTGGCTAGCAACCGAACGTATAGCTCGTTTTAGTTATTGGGTTCACAATTAAATATTTTGTTATTAGGGTAGAAGGGTAGTAGGCAGTTGAACTTTAACTCACTTGGGGAGCACTATGTTTATTGTAGTATTAGTCTTATACATTTATTTCCTCTTGAGTTACCCACATTATTTCGTTGCTGTTGCTATTTCTTTTCTTTGAATGTTTTGTACTGTTTTCCTTATTAATTGACATGTTTCTTCACCATCGTATTCTTTTACTTTGATTTGTTGCACTTGAGCCGATGATCTCTGTGAAACAGCCTCTCTACCTCTATAAGGCAGGGGGTGAGGTTTGCGTCCATTCTACCCTCTCCAGACCCCATTTATGGGATTACACAGTGTATGTTGTTGTATTTACTGGATGTCCTAATCCAAATATAGTGTCTAAGCACAAGGTACTGGTTTTGTCCGTATCCGTACCTAATATTGTAGCTCCTCCCCTGATGCTACTTGTTTACAATGACATAAAATGATTCTGAAAAGAAGGAAACTGAGTTAGAAGTATCTGCAGTGTGATGTGGGGGTTGTTTGTGCTTTTTTAGAGGCTCCACGTGAGATGTTGTTGTTGAGTTAAGCTTCATCTGTTTCCCAAAATTTACATTGCCATTACTTTGATGTTTTTTTGATATGCTTTTTCAGGTTCTAATATCAAACTTCATCAAATATGCTGCCTCCACGTCCCAACGGCTTACCTCCGTCCTTATTTCTTGCATCTTCATCAGATGCCAGAGCATCAACTGATAATCAGGATCCCAGAATGAACTCTGATCAGCATCGTGAATCGCCTGCTGAGAGTGCTAGTTCAAGAGATACATGGCCTGTTATTGATGCTGCTACTCAAGTGAAGCTTGAGAATCAGAAAGCTGAAGATGGTTATTATGAACACTCTGTGATTCACAGGCCTGCTAGTGCAAATAAAGTCTCTCTTCTTGATATAGCAAGAGAACAAGTGGATATAATATCTGAAAAAATGTATTTGCTCCCTAATGAGTATTTAGAAGAGCTAAAGGGCAGGGTTCGAGGGATGCTTGAGGGAAATGGTGGTCCTCAGCAAAGAGATGAGTTTTTGTTTTTACAGAGGCTTGTTCAGAGTAGGTCTGATTTGACTGCAAAGTCATTGATTAAAGCTCATAAAGTCCAGCTGGAAATTCTTGTCGCCATTAATAGTGGCATTCAATTTTTCCTACATCAAAGTATGAATCTTTCTCAGAGTGTCCTGATTGAGGTTTTTGTATACAAGAGATGTCGGAATATAGCATGCCAAAGCCAGTTGCCTGCAGAAGATTGCCACTGTGAGATATGCACCAACCGAAAGGGATTCTGCAGCCTTTGCATGTGTGTAATCTGTAACAAGTTCGATTTTGAAGTAAATACATGTCGGTGGATTGGTTGCGACTCCTGCGCTCATTGGACTCACACAGATTGTGCAATTCGTGATAAGGAAATTGGACCAGGTCCTTCTACTGTGAATGGGCTGGGGTCTGCTGAAATGCAGTTTAGGTGTAGAGCATGCAATCGCACTTCTGAGCTTTTTGGTTGGGTGAAAGATGTATTCCAGCAATGTGCACCTACCTGGAATGGGGAATCATTGATAAGAGAACTAACTATTGTAAGTAAGATCTTTCGAATGAGTGAGAACACAAGAGGGAGGCAGCTGTTTTGGAAGTCTGAGGAGCTCATAGAAAAACTGAAGGGTGGAGTGGCGGAAACAACAGCTTGCAGATTTATATTAACTTTTCTCCAAGGTAGGTCCCATATCTTGCTTGCACTCTATTGCTCCTTCACTGTGTAGAAATGTATGCACAAAAAGGTATAATTCATCATATGGTTGATGTTGAACCTAAAAAGCATTTGCTTCTCCTATGAGAAGTTAGAAACAATTACAAAAATCTCATGCATGGAGAAAATTTCCTTTAAATGTTTCACTTTCCGTCCACCATTTGGGGATTGCGACACCCTGATTTCATAGAAGTGGTGCTTGATGGTAGTTTATGCATATTTAATGCTGTCACATGTATTTCTTGAAACTTGAGCTGTGCAAGTCTTCATTTTGCCTCGGTTTAAATGTTCCTTCATCTTCTTGTGACATCTTCACCCACCATACACACACAAAAGTATCCTTCAAAGCATTCAAAAACTTCTAAATGCTTTATATCTGGAAGTAGTAAGAGGGGGGTGATTGCTCTTTTTCAATTTGTGTCGACTTGCTATATCAGTCTGTTGACTTACGAGACAGTGTTAGGAAGGCTGTCTGAATACTGTAAAGAAAATTGCCGATAGTAAATATGACACCAAATATTTTATACTGGTTGGGATCCAGAATAGGTCTTACTCCATTGTCCATGGGTTGCAAGGGATTCTACTAGCTTTTCTTTTGGTGAATAAAGTAAATACAAGATTTGAGTAAAGCTTTTTGGCTTATACTCACACTCTTCTTCTTTTCCTCACTTCGGTACAATGCCTCACCAAATTATGTTTTTTCTTTCCTCTCCTTTTGAATACACAGCAAACTTCTAGAGAATACAATGCTTAATGAAAGTAGAGCAAAGAGCTAGAGAAGGTTGAGAGAAAAGTATGTCTCTTCCTTTAATCGTCCAAGCCTTTAAATAGGTGGGCTTAAAGTAGCCGTTTGGAGGATTTTGAAGTAGGGGAACCCACGAGATTTGATTTTTGGAAATTGGATGTAAAATATCCTCTTTCTCAGAATAAGGTTGGACCATCATAACGATCCCTTGATCCACGATTTGCTTCATTAAAAAAAGGATCTTGAAATCTTCTTTTCCTTTTCACAGGCAGTCTTGTTTACTCTTTTACTAGGTTGCTCAATCTTTTCCTACAGGGGAGAATATTGCACTTCTTCCTTTTTGATACAAGGAATATTTGATTTCCATAATCGTCCCTTGATTGATGCTAGAGATTTCCTGCAAGGTTGTCATACATCAAAATCAAACATTAGCAATCTCCTCCTTTTTTAGGATGACAACATAAAACTTAAAAGAATATAGTCAACTTCCCCTTTTTAGCTCCCCCTGTGTAGTCGAATGGTGTAGCTCCCGCTGAACAGCTAAGCTAGTCGACTTGTGTTTGTAACCTGTAAATAAGTTTTCTATCCCCCCTCCCTTTGACACAAAAAGGAAGAATAACAGAGTATGCAAATAACAGAAGATAACCAGCAAAACATGCAAGTAAAAGTATGAAAGTCGCAGGAGCGAGCTTATGCTCAAGTACAGAACCAAAACCAAAACAAAAAAAAACACATTGTCTTAAACGAACAACACAAGAACTAAGAACAAGCAGCAAGTGGAGGGGCAGCAGCATTCGGTTCACGACGAAGGAAATAAGCCAAGGTATTGGCTGTGGCGTCCTTCAGGTTTGTGAATTGAGTAGTAATCACAGTGGGGAAAGCATCAGTACTGGAGCAAATCTTAGCAGCAACCTTAATGGCCTCCTTAATTACTTGATCCAATTTGATACGCATGAGAGCAACATCAGCACCAGTTTCCTTTGTAGACTCCCTGTTTTTCTTCATCTGAAATGAGTGCCAAGGACAAGATCTTTGAGAGCATTGAGTCGTGCATCAATGTCAGTCAGATGATCAGAGATATCACAAGGAACAGAAGATGAATTAAGATTAGGAGGAGAGGAGTTCCATGACTTGGGAAAAGGAGTGCTAGGAGCACAAATTTCAGAATTGTGAACCCAAATTCCATCATTCAACCCATAAATCATACTTTTAAAAGATGTAGAGTTATAGCATTGCTTGACGGGAACAGAGGAAACATCTTCCATAGGGATATGGTAGGCTTCAAGAATGTGAGAAATAAGTAGACCATATCGGAGACTGGAAGGATCCAACGAAGCTTCAATTATGTAGTTTATGATAAAAGGGGGAAAGTTTGATCTTCCGCTGACTGCTGAGACAAAAGACAGTAGGTTAGCAAAGTGTCATGTTGAGAGAAAATAGAGAGAGAACCTGCACGAGTGAGAAGAGTGGTAGCCACAGTGTGAGCAACAACACATGTCTCAAAAGATAGATTTTTGGGCCCAAGAGCAAAGGGCAAATTTTCAGAAGATTCCACAACAATGAACCTTTTTGCCTGCTCAAAAGGGACATCAAAATCTGAGGGCCAAGGACTCTTAGGTGAAGTTGAGTAACCAGATCATTGAATGTCAAAAGATGGAGTCAAACATAGCACTCAAGGTAAATACGTTTACCCAAGATAAAGGTTTCAAATTCATCAACCCTGAAAGATCAAAGATTAGCATAGAACAAGCGAATAACGGGTTCATAAGCAACCTTAGGGGTAGAAGGAAAATAATTTGCCCATCCTTGTGCTTCAAATAAAGGCTTAATAGGGCAATGCATAGCCTCAAGTAAGTCTAAATCAACAAGTCTTCCATGGCCGAGTGGAAGTTCTTTAAGAGAGTAGAATAGAGATTCATTAGAAGGTCGCCAGAAATTAGATTTGACATTGAGTGAACTGTCAAAATCAAATTTCACTCTTAGAGCAATCAAAATCATCAGCAACAGCAGGTCACGTACCTAGCATTGAACAAGAAAAACTAGTGGAGGCTAAGGGAAGTTTCGCTCAGAACATTCAGAGTCAACAGGAAGAACAAGAGAAGAGGCTTTACCTTTTCCCTTGGGATGGGAACTTTTTCTAGAGGCTAAAGAAAAGGATTTAGGGTTTTTCGCCATTGAAGAGAATAGAGAGAGACTAAAGAGAGTTGTTTAGAGAAAGGTGAGAGACGGAATGAACATGAAGGGTGAAGATTCAAAGATAGTGGGAAGATGAAATGAAGGGATTAGAAAGAAGTGACAAGAGGGTGGCGTGAAAAGAAGTGTGAAAGCTGTAATGATTACAGTATTGAGGCATGTGACAGTCGCCAAAGATGCATCCATAAATACAAGTACATCAATTAAAGGGAAGCATTTAATGCAAGTACTTCACATATTAAAAATCAAATCAGGAAAGAAAATAAGTACCAATTTAAAAAGGTTTGGTATAATTTCCCAAGATTTTCGGGGATTGCAGTATCTTTCTTCCAAAAGAGGTTTGGTAAAAATATCAGCAATTTGAAAATCAGTGGTAACAAATAATAATTCAATATCACCTTTTAACACATGATCCCTAATGAATGATGCTTAATATCAATATATTTAGCTCTAAACTGATGCATAGGATTTTTTGAAAGACAAATAGCACTAGAGTTATTACAAAATATTTTAATAGGTTCAAAGCAGATATCAAAATCACTAAGCTGATGAGTCATCCATAGCAATTGAGCACAACACAAACCAATGGAAATATACTCAACTTCACTGGTGGAAAGAGATACACAATTTTGTTTCTTGCTATTCCATGAGATATGTGAATTCCCTAAGAATTGGCAAGTCCCACTTGTACTCTTCCTATCATTTTTATGACCTACATAGTCTACATATGAGAAATCTTTAAGAACAAAATCAGTAGATTTAGGATACCATATGTGAAACAGTACCAATGAGATATCTAATATGCGTTTGACAGTAGTCTGGGAGCTGACTGAAATCTAATGCGTTTGACGATGAGTTAATTTTTTAGAAAAAGATGCGTGCAAAAATGATCCTTTTTAACACAAGGGCGAGGTCAACAGTGTTAATTTTGCCTTGAATTATCTTTTTATTTTTTTATTTTTTTTATCTCCAATCAAATTTTTAATATCCTTTTTCTTCCTTTAAGTTTTTTAGGTATAATTTCGGTCACATTCATTTTGCTTCATATAATAATGCTCACGCGAAATGTATTTTCAATCTATAGTTATATATATAACATACGTTATAACAACAATTTAAAACACATGTAATAGTCTTTCTCTAGAGCTGACTGAAATCTAGCACATTTGCACACATTAAACATAATATCTGGTCGGCTGATGGTTAAATACAATAAAGAGCCAACCATTCCACGATATTTAGTTTTATCAACCTTCTTGCCTCCATCATCAGCTACAAGAACACAAATAGAACTCATTGGAGTGCTAGATGGTCTAGCATTAGGCATATCTAATTTTTGTATGAGTTCCTTGACATATTTGATTTGACAGATAAAAATTCCCTTAAAGGATTGGTAAATTTGTAATCCCAAGAAAAATGTTAACTCACCCATTATACTCATTTCGAAGGCACTCTACATAAGCTTAGAAAATTTCTTGCACAAATTAGGGTTAGCACTATCAAATATGATGTCATCAACATACATTTAAATAATGAGATTCCTAGTAGAGGTTCTTTTAATGAAGAGAGTAGTATCAATTTTTCTTTTTGTAAAATCATGATCAGTTAAAAAGTTGCTCAGTCTTTCATACCAAGCTTGGGGAGCTTGCTTCAAACCATAAAGAGCTTTTGACAATTTAAGAACATGATAAGGGAACTTAGGATTTTCAAAATCAGGAGGTTGTTTATCAAAGATTGTTCATCAATGAATCCGTTTAAGAAAGCACTTTTGACATCTATTTGAAAAAGTTTAAAACCTCTATGAGATGCATATGCTAGTAAAATTTGAATAGATTTTAATCTTGCTACTAGTGCAAAACTCTCATCATACTCGGCTCCTTCTTATTGTGAGCAACTTTGAGCAACTAGACGAGCTTTTTTTGAGCCACTTTACCAGATTCATTCATCTTGTTTCTGAAGATCCATTTAGTGCCAATGATGGGAGTCTTTTTAGGTTTTGGAATCAGTGTCCACACATTATTTTTCCCAAACTGCTTTAGCTCATCCTTTATAGCTTTGACCCAACTTTCATCATTTAGGGCCCCATTTACCTTTGGCTCAAGTTGAGATATGAGTGCAACGTTTGCTCTTTTCTTGCTAGAGGTTCTAGATTTCATTCCATCCTTAGAACTCCAATGGTGAATTTCTTTGGATATTTAGGCTCAATTCTCCATTCATTAGGAACAATGTCTATAGCAAATTGATTTTCAGTGATATCAATCGACTGTGTTGGAGTAACTTTGACAATTTTAACTTGTTCAATATCATCATCTGTTCTACTAGGATTCTCAATAATACGATTTGTATAATCAAGAATAACATGAACAGATCCCTTAATACAAATAGTGCGTTTATTGAAAATTCTGTAAAAACTACTAGAGTTAGAATAACCCATGTAAATACTTTCATCACTTCAAGGATCAAACATACCAATGTTGTCTTTTCCATTGTTGTGAACGAAACATTTACATCCAAACGGATGAAAAGAACTAATCTTGAATTTCTTATTGTTCCATAGTTCATAGCGGGGTGTCGTCCGAATTGGTATGATAAGACACCTGTTTAGAATATGACAAGTGGTACTTACAACTTTTGCGCAGAATTTGTGAGGTAGAGAGTGTGCACAGATCATGGTTCGAGCCATATCTTGTAGGGTTATGTTTTTGCGTTCCGCAACTCTATTTTGCTGAGGTGATCTTAGAGTGGAGAAATTATGAGTATAGCCTTGATCATTGCAAAATGTTTCAAATCCTTTGTTTTCAAATTCTACATCATGATCACTCCTAATAGCAGTAATGTTACTATCACTCCTAATCGCAGTAATATACTCCCTCTGTTTAAAAAAGAATGACCTACTTTCCTTTTTAGTCCGTTTAAAAAAGAATGACCCCTTTTCTTTTTTGGCAATATTTTAATTTCAACTTTCCACATGGCATGTTTAGGGCCACAAGATTAAAGAGCATTTTGGTACATTTGACACAACTTTAATTTAAGGCCACAAGATTCAAAGGTCTTCTTTATTTTCTTAAACTTTGTGCCAAGTCAAAGTAGATCATTCTTTTTGAAACAGAGGGAGTAATAACTTTTGTCCCTTTGAACCTTTTCATAAAAAACCTTTAAAATTCTTTAGGGTATCATCTTTGTTATATAAAAGCATAACTCAAGTAAAATGAGAGTAATCATCAATTATTACAAGAGCATGCCTTACTCCTCCAATGCTAGCAGTTCTAGTGGGACCAAAAAAGGTCCATATGGAGTAGCTACAAAGGTTTAGTAGTAGAGACAATATTTTTAATAGGAAAGGAGTTTTTTGTTTGCTTACCAAGTTGACATGCATGTGAGTCCTTGTGTAGTCTAATTTGGGAAGTCCAATAACAAGCTCATGTTTGGCTAATTTCTCAATAAGCCTCATACTTGCATGACCAAGCGTCTTATGCTAGATCCATGGATCTTTTGATATAGAAGCCAAACAGATGTGTTTATCCATTCGTTTGATAAAGTCCAGAACATTTACATTTCTATGTCTATTTCCAGGGAGAAACGGTTTTTCAAGCTTTCAATTTGAATCTTACCTCCAAACCAGCATGACACAATCGACTTATACTCAACAAATTGTAGTTCAAGCTTTTGATAAGATAAATTAGTAATATCATATGATTCATTAAAAAATATAGTACCAATACCTATTACTCTGCTTCGGAATTATCTCCAAAGCTGATATCCCCTCCATCAAAGTCATCAACAAATTTAAATAAGCTTTTGCTCCCAGTTTGTGATTTGAACACGCACTATCAAGATACCATTTCCCTTTAGACTTTGAATGGTGTTCCTGCAAAACAAATGTATCACTTATTTTTTGATACCCAAGTGTTCTTGGGTCCTTTGGAGTTGGTATTGGATTGGTAGACTCGGTTTTGAATTTCCAAATCTATTTTCCTGGATTTCATGAATGAAATATGCAATTATAGTATTTATGACTAGACTTACGACGGTGATAGCATGAAAGATGAGAGTATTTTTCAGAGTTTGGGCAACTATGATAAGTATTATGATTGTGATTGATTGGTCTGGTTGACTTGTTTGAGTTAGTTGACCATTTAAACCCTTCACAACTATAATATCTATTGTCTTAAGTGGATCTACCACTGTCAGCTGACTTGGAAGAATCAGTCAACTGATTTGATATTACAATACTATGACGGGAAGATTTTATATCTATTGTCTTAAGTGGATCTACCACTGTCAGCTGACTTGGAAGAATCAGTCGACTGATTTGATATTACAATACTATGACGGGAAGATTTTTGAAAACTGTTTACTTTAAATTTTAATTCATCAATTTGTTCTTGAAGAAAATCTTTTTTTCAATTTCACAAAGAGTTTAATTTTCCAGTTTCTTCTTTCCATTAATAAAGCCGTTCTTCATCACGTGCTTTATTTAACTCAACTATGAATTGATTTATAATAAATTTTGCAAATTTATGCACTCATTGCAAGATTCAGTTCTTACTTGATCGGATTCTCCAATAACCATGAAGCAGACATCCCCAATGTTGTCGTTTTTGTTTTTAGAGTGGTCTTCACACCCCAGCTGTTGAAAGTCTTTTGACCCTTTTGGAGGGTGACAATCATAAGCTATGTGACCGTATTTATCAACAATTATAGCATGTACCTTTATTCCTGGTGTGCTCAGTAATTTGCTTTCCTTTTGAGTAATTTGGTTTTCGTCTTCTTTTATTTCTGGATCTCCTATAGTTGTCAACAACTGTCCTGGTGATAAGAGTAAGTTCATCTTCATCTAAGACATCATCTTCTTCTTCGCTTGTAGCTTTGAAAGCCAAAGTTCATCTTCATCTAAGACATCATCTTCTTCTTCGCTTGTAGCTTTGAAAGCCATAATCTTTTTTTTTCATCTTGCAGTTGATCCTTCTTGTTCAGATGAGCTTTTTCAAAGGCAATAAGATCTCCTCTTACTTCATCATAGGTCATCTTGTTCAGATTCATACTTTCAAGAACCACAACCTTGGAAAGCCATTGAGAAGGCAAAATTCTGAGAATCCCGGTGATTTGATCAGTTACAGGATAAGTCTTTCCTCAATGGATTCTCCATCTTTCATCTCAAGAGTCCATATTCATAGACCAGTAAACTCACAAGAATTTGCTTGACTTTCTCAGTTCCCTTCATATGTGACCTCTAGTTTGTCCCACATTTCCTTGGCAGTTTCACAACAAGAGATCTTTTCATATTCTTTACCACCGATAGCATTGTACAAAACATTTTTTGCCTTTGAGTTGATTTAAATTACTTCTATTTGTTCATCAGTGTAGTCCCCCAAAGTTGGAATGTTTTCCGTTGATGCTTGTCCATCATCCGATCTCTTTCCATCTTTGTTTGCAGGGACATGTGGAAGATCATCAAGCTTGATCACTTTCCACACCTTCACATCATAGGATTTTATGAAGATCTCCATCCTTATCTTCCCATGAGAGAAATGTTTCCCATTGAAGTAGGGGAATTTGGTTTGAGATGTACCTTCACAGAACAGTGCTTCGGCAACAATTTGATCCATCATCTTTTCTCACATTGCGGTTAGGCAAATATATGTGAGTCCAGGCTGATACCAATTGAAAGTAGTAAGAGAGAGGGGGTGGGGGTGGATGAATTACTCTTTTTGGATTTGTCAGTCGACTTGCTATATTAGTCAATTGACTAACAAGACAGTGTTGGGAAGGCTGTTTGAATACTGTAAAGAAAATTGCCGATGGTAAATATGACACGAAATATTTTATATTGGTTGGGCCGACAATAGGGCTTAGTCCAGTCCCCTTGGGTTGCAAGAATTCTACTAGCTCTTTTTTTAGTGAATAAAGTAAATGCATGATTTGAGTAAAGCTTTTTGGCTTATACTCACACTCTTCTTCTTTTTCTCACTTTGATACAATGCCTCACCACCTATGTTTTTCTTTCCTCTCTTTTTGAATAGTGAACAAACTTCTAGAGAATACAATGCTTAATGAAAGTAGAGCAAAGAGCTAGAGAAGGTTGAGACAAAAAGCATGTCTCTTCCTTTAACTGTCCAAGCCTTTAAATAGGCGGGCTTAAAGTAGCCGTTTGGAGGATTTTGAACTAGGGTAACCCAAGAGATTTGATTCTTGGAAATTAGATGTAAAATATTCTCTTTCCAAATGCCTCTTTTACTAGGTTGCTGAATCTTTTCCTTCAAGGGAGAATATTGCACTTCGTCCGTTTTGATACAAGGAATATTTGATTTCCATAATCGTCCCTTGATCGATGCTAGAGATTTCCTGCAAGGTTCTCATACATCAAAATCAAACATTAACAATATCTACATGCAGATGAGGCTTAGTTCGTTGATTGATATGTAGAGCTCAGGATGTATAAAATATTTTCATCTTTAGTCTAGGTAACATGGGATGAAACATGTAACAATAGCTCATGACAAGATTTTGAGCCTATAATCTTGGTATCAGATAAACTCTTAATGTTAAGAGGTAGGCAGAGATCAAAGAAACGTTTGATACATAAAAGATCCCTTTCATGCTTTTCCCATGTTTCTCACATCATGTTTTTCTGTGCATCATAGTTATTTTTTGCTATGGAGAAGATTAATATTTACCAATAGGGAGAAGAAACAATACAAACGTGGAGGACGCGGTCCTCACTTACATTCGCAGTTTCATATCAGCCCCTGAGAATGGTGTAAATGTCTAAGATCAGCATGTCATGATGTGAAGGCCCCGTACAACTTTGAGAGATATAAGAAATGAGAGGCATCCCTTTCTAGATTTCAGATGAATGTAGTTTTCAATTTGGTCGCAGCAAAGGCAAGAGTCGCTTGCGTGCCAAACAAAACGACTGATTCCTGTCAAGCACCCAAGGACACCCAAGGCCAAGGGTGTGGCCTAGTGGTCAACGAAGTGGATGGAACCATGAGGTCTCTGGTTCAAATTCCAGCAGAGACAAAAAACATTACATGATTTCTTCCCATCTGTCCCCACCTTGGTGGGCAATGTTATTAGGTACCTATTGCTGGTGGGAGGTGGCAGATATCCAGGGCCGAGGATCTACAATTACGATAAACTAAGTTGCGCGGACTCATCACTTTCGATGCCGCACCCGTGTCGGATTCTTCAAAAATACACTTTTTGGCGAATCCGACACACACCCATTGACATTTTTGACGAGTCCGAGCAACATAGACGATAAATCCTGTAATTATATTGAAAAATATAGTGAGCCTATAAGTATCATCTGTTGGGACCCATAATAAAATGAATCGCTGGTTCAATGGCAAGGAAGGGACCTCTAAAGCTCCTTGACCAGTGATATGATCCTATTTCAATTGCATTTGATTTGTATTGCATTTGTTTTGATAAGTAGCTGGTTCATAATTAGTTTGTAGTAATCAAACACGTGCATAGCATGTGAGGGAATTAATGTCCATTAGTTAGTGAGGCATGTGCTTTGCACATGAGGGAGTGAGCTGTCCATTTAGTAGTTACAGTTCGTTGTAACTAACTCTCCCTCCATCAGTGTTCCATTTCCATGTAACCTGGCTATTGTAAAGCTCATTGAATAATGCTCAAGTGAAATAATG
Source organism: Capsicum annuum (assembly GCF_002878395.1). NCBI lineage: Eukaryota > Viridiplantae > Streptophyta > Magnoliopsida > Solanales > Solanaceae > Capsicum > Capsicum annuum. Next base: position 148,826,462 of record NC_061117.1, on the reverse strand, counting down.
TTTTCTTCTTCCTTACAAATCTAGAATCTCAATTAGGGTTCTTGAGTGAACTGTTCAGGAGTAATTTGCATATTTACTCCTTAGGTTTTCTCAAAGTGGCCGTCAATTCAATCGAGAATTCTGAGCTGCTACAACCAGCTGTGATCAATTCCTGCCGAGTGCAATTATTTTTTAAAATTCAAACTCCTTTTTAAGTTATTAGAATATGGTAAGTGCTGAACGTTTTACTCTTTTTCCTTTTTAATACATGAGTAACAAAGTCAACTAAAAAGGAAATAAAATTCTACTTTTACCAAATCCTAATACTCCAAATCTAAATTGATATCAAAAGTGAGATACAAGAAAAACTTTGGATTTTAAAAAATCGTTTTGGTTCTTCTTCCTCTTCCAATTCACCAACTCACCCCTTGCTCGTCCAGGTTCATCTCCCACATTCTTTTTTCTTTTTATTTGTTTCTTTACATTTGTATCTGTGAGAAATAATCAAGAAAAATATTATTGAATTGTTGTCTCTAAATTATTACATTGAGATCCTATTTATAGACACTACATTCCAATTTTATTCCTAATAGGACACTACATTTCAATCCCTTTCCAAGTAGATTTCAATATGTTATTTTTATTCATATTCTAACACTTCCCCTCAAGCTGGTGCATACAAGTCATATGTACCAAGCTTGTCACAAATGTAATTAATACGAGGACTGGTGAGGGACTTGGTGAAGATATTTGCAAGTTGACACTTGACTTCACAAATTTTGTAACAATATCTCCCGAGAGTATCTTTTCTCTGACAAAGTGACAATCAATCGCTATGTGCTTGGTTCTCTCATGGAACACTGGATTAGATGCAATATGAAGGGCTGCCTGATTATCACTTACAAGTTCCATCTTACCTGTTTCTCCAAATTTTAATTCTCTCAGCAATTGCTTGATCCAAACTAGCTCGCAAGTTGCTGCAGCCATTGCTCGATACTCTGCTTTGGCACTAGATCGAGCAACCACACTCCGTTTCTTACTCTTCCAGGATACCAAATTACCTCCTACTAAAACACAATATTCAGATGTAGAACGTCTATTAGAGGGTGATCTTGCCCAATCAGCATCTGTATATCCAATGATATTGCCTCGATCCTTGAAGAGTAGTCCTTTACCTGGAGATGACTTTATATATCGCAAAATTCGAACAATTGCATCCCAATGACTATCATAGGGGAAGTCATAAACTGACTTACAACACTCACAGGAAAAGAGATGTCAGGTCTAGTCACTGTGAGATAATTCAACTTTCCAACCAACCGCCTATACCTTCCAGGATCACTAAGTGGCTCCCCCTGTCCTGGCAGAAGTTTAGCATTTGGATCCATAGGAGTGTCAATGGGTCGACATCCCATCATTCCTGTTTCCTCAAGAATGTCTAAAATATACTCGCGTTGAGAAATAACAATACCTGCGCTGGACTGAACAACCTCAACCCTAGAAAGTATTTCAATCTGCCAAGGTCTTTAGTCTGAAAATGCTGAAAGAGATGTTCCTTCAAGTTAGCGATACCATTTTGATCATTGCCGATGATAATAATATCGTCAACATAAACCACCAAATAGATACGCAGATTTGGTTCAGAATGGCGATAAAACACTGAATGATCAGCTCCACTACGAATCATGCCAAACTCCTGAATAACTGTGCTAAACTTTCCGAACCTGGCTCGAGGGGATTGTTTCAAACCATAGAGTGACTTGCGCAATCGACATACAAGGCTACTAGACTCCCCCTGAGCAACAAAACCAGGTGGTTGCTCCATATAAACTTTTTCCTCAAGATCACCATGCAGTAAAGCATTCTTAATGTCCAGCTGATAAAAAGGCCAATGACGAATGGCAACCATAGAGAGAAAAAGACGGACTGATGCTATTTTAGCCACGGGAGAGAAAGTACCACTATAATCAAGCCCAAATATCTGTATATATCCTTTGGCAACAAGGCGAGCCTTTAGCCGATCAACCTGACCATCTGGACCAACTTTGATTGTATAAACCCAATGACAACCAACAGTAGATTTACCTGCAGGAAGGGAAACAAGCTCCCAAGTACCACTCGTATGTAAAGCAGACATCTCATCAATCATAGCCTGTTTCCATCCTGAATGGGAAAGTGCTTCACTTCTAGTCTTAGGAATGGAAATAAAGGACAAAAATGATACAAAAGCTTAATGGGGTGATGACAAACGATGATAACTCAAGAAAGTATAATGTGGGTTAGCATTACGAGTGGATCTTATACCTTTTTGAAGTGCAACTAATTGACTAGGAAGAGGCAGGTCCGCAGTAGGGGAAGCCGTCAGGCGCAGGACATGAATCAGGACATGAATCATCTGGGACTGATATTGGACGTGGGCGCCGGTGATAAGTCAAAAGTGGTGGCACTGTGGCTGGAGATGGAGAAGTAACCGTAGATTCCTCAAAGATTGGTGTGGGTAAGACTAGAGGTATGGGTAAAACCTCAGAGATATTAAGATGATTAGAAGATGTATATAGTAAGGTTGAGATTCAAAGAATGTGACATCAGTGGACATAAGGTAGCGACCTAGATCAGGTGAATAGCATTGAAACCCTTTTTGAACTCGAGAGTAACCAAGGAAGACACATTTGAGAGCACGAGGGGCTAATTTATCTTTTCCTGGGGCTAAGTTATGAACAAAATATGTGCTCCCAAAAACACGAGGAGGGATAGAGTAGAGATGTGCCTGAGGAAATAGTATGAAATGGGGAACTTATTCTGGATCGAAGATGATGGCATTCTGTTAATGAGATAGCATGATGTGAGGACCGCATTGCTCCAAAAACGCAATGGAACATGGGATTCAATGAGAAGAGTGCGAGTAGTCTCAATGAGATGCCTATTTTTTTTATGCTATACCGTTTTACTGAGGGGTGTATGGACATGATGTTTGGTGAATGATTCCTTGATGAGTCATAAACTCCTGAAACTGGGAGGATAAGTATTCTAAGGCATTATCACTACGAAAAGCACGAATAGAAACACCAAATTGATTTTGTATTTCAGCACAAAATCTTTTGAATATAGAGAATAACTCGGAACGATCTTTCATTAAGTAAACCCAAGTACATCTTGAAAAATCATCGATGAAAGTAACAAAGTAGCGAAATCCTAACGGTGAACTGACTCTACTAGGTCCCCAAATATCGGAATGAACTAATGAGAAAATAGACTCTGAGCGACTCTCAATACTACGTGAAAATGTAGCACGGGTGTGTTTCCCAAGTTGACACGACTCACAATCTAATGTGGATAGACTAGACAAACTAGGCACCATCTTTTGTAGCTTGGATAGACTAGGATATCCTAAACGTTTGTGAATAAGATTGGGAGGATCTGTAGCGGAGCATGCTGTGAAGGAATTTGAAGCTGTAAAATGGTAAAGGCCCTGTGATTCATGTCCTATGCCAATTGTCTGTCCCGTTTTGCGGTCCGGCATTAAAAAAGAATCATAAAAAAAAGTTATACTACAATTAAGGGCACGTGTCAAACGACTAACAGATGCAAGATTAAAAGGACAACCAGAGACATAAAGAACACAGTCTAGAGTGATAGAAGATAGGGGTTTGGCTTGTCCAACTCCTTTTGGCTCTATTCGAATTCCATTAGCTTAAGTAATAGCTGGAAGAAATTGTGAATAAATAATATCAGGCAAAAGTGATTTATCACCAGAAATATGATCAGAAGTACCTGAGTCCACAACCCAGTTGAGGCGATTGGTAGAAATTATATTCCTTGTCAGATAAATACACTTGTTGATAACCTGTGGTGTTAGACTGAGCAATATGAGCATTTTTAGTTGATCGACCATGCAAAGAATAGCATATTCCACGAGTATGTCCAAGCCTATTACAATAACTACACTTAGGTCTAGAATAACATACGCCACGAGTATGTCCAAGCCTTTTACAATAACTACACCTAGGACGAGATCTTCCAAATTGACCTTCCCCTCATCGATTCTTCATGGACTGTGACGTTTGATTTTCTGATCTTCTCATTAAGCGCTCAGATTTAATCATTGGACTTGAACTTCCAATTTCAATATTTTTGATAAAGAATTAATCATAGGACTCCAACAGTATCTATTTTTTCTTTTTCTATAACTTCTCATGACATTCTAATTTGCACTTTTATTGTCTGTAGAGTTGTAGATAACATTCTTTGTCACTTGGTTTGTTGTCTATTGATTAATTAAATTGTTAAAAGATAAAGTTAGTTTTTTTTAGCCTTAGAAATCAAAATAGATATCAATTCTTGTGCTCGTGACTCATAATCCTCTGTATGTGTTGTGGGGACTCATGACCCCTCCACGTGGTCAGGCGCATACCGGAAGCTTTAGTGCACCGGGCTGTCCTTTTTTTAGTTCTTTCTCTATAAGTTATATTATATTTGGGGAGATATACTAGTTCATAAATAATTTTAATGGTGTTATATTATATTTGTGGAGATACTCTAGTTCATAAATAATTTTAATGGTTTTCAATACAGGTGTTTTTGTGATCTAGAGTAGCATATATGTATTTTTTATCTTTTAATTTGACATAACTGATAAAGTCGACTGATATTTTATTAGTTCGGTTAGCGGTTTAGTATAATTAAAAATCGCTAATAGATAAGTCGAACCATTAAGCACAAAAATTCAATTAAACCGCTCCATGCCCTTTAGCTATTGTTCTTGAGAAATGACCCGGTCTGGCCCATTCTTCGAAAGAAGTTTTTATAGGATCCCTACCTACCAAAATTTTAATTTCTGGTTCCGGCGAATGAATAAATAAGTACCTTTACTGGGAATCCACAAGTTTAAAATCCTGTATCTGCCTCTGCAATTATCCTGTGAAATTATTCGAGTGCCTGAAAGCTGACCCAGAATCATGGTCATCAAAAACAAAAAGACTGATTCCTGTCGCATATTCCAATCCAAGCTCAAAAGAAGTCAATTGTATAGCAGATTACCACACTTGTGACTCGTGTATAAAAGTGAATTATCTCAAATGAAATGATTAAGTTTGCTTTCTCTCTTAATCTACATACTTAACAGTTTATAACATCCTGATTTTTAAATTTGTGGTTAACTCCTGTTCAAGCATCCTTCTTTCATCTGTTTTTTTCTTCTCTCATATCTGCTCTTATGTTCTTCAGCTTCAGTATTGCAAATTTAAATCTGTCCTTGAATATGTTTTTAGTACTCCATATTCTCTGCTCAATTATCAACCATCAACCATCTCTTGCGTGATTTTCCGTTGGCTGAGTTCTAGCTTTGGTACAATAGATGTGGGAAACAAACTTTCACACTTCACAATAGGTTAAAGAGAGAGCAATCTGGTGTGTGACTTGTTTTCCCTTTTTGTTTTAGGTTTGGGTGATAAATTTGTTGGTTTTTACTAGCTTGATAAATATAGTTATCGTAGATGCTAAGATGTTGTAGATTCAAAAGATGTTCCTTCGAAAGTTCCTGGAGGAACTTCAAAAAGATTTGTATCATCCCTAATGAGAAACTGCTGCCTCATTGCCACCTATGGTTCATGCTTATCACTTTTTGATTCTTCAAGTTCCTTAGCAACTCCGTCGTCACTATGTCCAATTTCTCTCTTTATTAAGTTCTCTTTTTCCAAAATTTAGTGTGAGAAATTTCCTGTTAAAAAGGCCAGAAGTAGTGATTTACAGTTGCACTAGTAGAAATGTGTCACTGTCAACAGCTTGCTCGAGTTTGAAGGTTCCATATGCCACCACATTAGGATTACTTTCTCCTTGTCCTGCCTCCCTTTACTGTCAATTCCTTCTTTTTCCTCCCCCCGCGCAATTCCTTTGAGGTTCCTTCTTGCCTATGTACTCCCCAGAAGAGATACTTAACGCGTTAGTTACAGCACTGCATGGGACTGACTACTATGCCTACATGCCCATCTAGCGCAGTGGCTTGGAAGCAAGCTAACTTGACCATCTTCCAAAGTTCCAAATAATTTACTGACTCAAGGCTGTAAGGGTGGACTGCTCTACATTCAGCTACACCATGATTGGTTCCCCTAACACCAGATTTAATACATGCATGTAGGCAATTCTCAACCAAGGAAAATGCTGCATGCAAGGCATGGATAGAAGGTTTATGCGAGGGACCTCTTTTCTTTATCTGTTTCTATCTGATAAGACGAAATTCATTCTTTTCGTATGGAAGAGTCTCCTCTTCATCTTTCGTTTTCTCAGTTACTAGTAGCTGAAAATATAGTAGTTGTAAAATGCATGGCATAATTTCTTCATGCCTCTTCATTTGTTTCTTGGAAGAACTATTCTGAATATCATCTGTTAATGTACTTATTTTGGTGAAGAGCTTGAGATAGATTCATCAAATAGCTATGAGGCTGGAAATAATGGAAGGATGATTCCACCCCAGGAGGCATGCAACCGAATTGCTGCAGTGGTACAAGAAGCAATGCAGACAATGGATATAGTGGCCGATGAAAAAATGAGGATGCTAAAGAGAGCTCGCCAAGCTCTCGAGACTTGTGATCATGAACTGGAGGAAACAGTCAAGGAAGTTGCAGAACTCAAACTGGAGAGGCAGCGAAAAAGGCTACAGATGGATGAATTAGAGGGCATTGCTAGGCTTAAAGAAGCAGAAGCAGATATGTTCCAGCTTAAGGCAGATGAGGCAAGACGAGAAGCTGACAGGTTGCAGAGGATTGCTCTTGCAAAATCAGGGAAATCAGAAGAAGACTATGCCAGCAGTTACCTTAAACAACGTCTTAGTGAGGCTGAAGCTGAGAAGCAATTCCTTTTTGAGAAGATTAAACTTCAAGATCAGAGTTCTCGTTCATCACAAGGCAATGACATCGGTGATACTTCACAAGAACTTTACTGTAAAATACAAGAGATCCTTAAGAGTGTGTAGAGCTCCCAGCAATGCCAGAAAACCATCCAAAAGAACATCTTTCTAAGTGGCCTGATCTTTATTCATGGTTTGTGTCATTTTAAATTATTTTGAAAGATACATTGGCAAGACAGCGGCCCTAAAACCTTGTATAATTGCTTAATTTGCTTTTATTGATGAAATTGACTCTAGTACCAGTATGTACTCGCTGTAGCCAGAAACAATTCAGTATCAACTCAAGACTGAATTAAACGCTAAAAGCCAAGCTTATTAGTATGAAGCTCTACTGAAATTATCTAATTAAATAAAACTGCACATAGCAATTGACAAGAAGCATTAAAAAGCCTAGGATTCATGCAAAGTGTTCCTAGGATAACATCCGAAATCTAAAACAGGTTCAGTGACGTCAACTTAACTCATTATTCTCGTTTTGAACTATGTATACTAGTTAATATATACATATTATAAGATCATATTCATTCTGAGCTTGATTCTATTTATCGGATTTACCATTGTGAAGTCAACTTCTGTAAACCGCGTCATCTTTGGATTGTATTGTCCAACGTATGGTGCATGGAAGATCTCAAAGCAATGACGGGCCTCTTTGGAACCTCCTAAATGGGTGTCCAAATTGGACCGAACCCTTTTGAAATTTCAATCACATCTTAGTTGGTGACTTGATGTGATTCATTATGCAGTAGCAAACTTGCCACTGCAAAACCACCCTGCATGTATATCGCACCAAACCGACCATTCAAGTCGAATCCAAAAAAAATCAACTAATGACTTGGTTTGTGTCTCATTACCAATATTTCACTAAGCTTATTTGAGTTTAGTACTATACCTCAAGGAGAGATGTCCAATGTGACGGGTCAAGTGGCCAAAAAAACAAATTCGAGGGCGTAAGCACAGTAGTACAAGTTATGAATTTGATAGATCTCAATTGACATTTTCTACTTTTACTTTAACCATATAAAACAAATTAATTCATCAAAATTATTTTGACAATATTGATCAACTACATTATTGAGAATAGGACTGGGGGCTACCACAGGCTGCAGATGTCTGAGACATTTATTAGTAGTAATGAATAGGATACGACTAAAATGTATAAGTATTATTCTTGCTGATGAATTATATTTGAATTCAACTTGTCGACATCCTTAATAACATAGTACCACATTAGTTACAAGTTACCCAGAACTAGTTAAAAAGAAAACTGAAAAGCATAGAACTAACTGTTGACTGTTGTAGCTCAGTAGTAAGTAGATGTGGATTCATGGTTTAAAGTTTATGAGTTTTCATAATAATCTCAAATTAATTGACAATGATGATTGAGTTCAGATTAATATTTACAACTTTATAATACATATTATACACTATCAGGTAAACTTGACCTGCTATTGCAGGTTATCCAATTTTTCCTTTTTCAATTTTTATGCAAAAAATTGGCTAACCTGCAATAGTAGGTCAAGTTTACTTGATAGTGTAGAATATTTTGTACACCGACAGTATATAAAACTTAAACTCATAAATATATATATATATAGAATGAAATATGAACAAAAGATACTGAATTCTTGAAAACTTATACCTAAAGCTCTGAATCCTCCCCAGGTACTAGGTAGCACTGTTAATTTTGACCAGAATCTGGAGCTTGATGGGGATGCATCAGCAACCACCCCAAAACAAATCGACCTTCAACAATGCTACTTTGTTTAATTTGGGTGGTTTGGTCTGCCGGACAAGGATAATATTCAGATAAAATGTGAAATTATTTTATTTTGTGTTTGATTGTATATTATAATTAGTCTAATAATTATTTATCCCGTATAAAAGGTGAAATCTCTTTTGAGTGGATTTAAAATGAATTAGAATTAACATAAATTAACTTTTGGTTCGAACTTAGTAAGATCATATGAAATGGAATGACTTCATTTTAACTTTCTTTGTTGTTTTTCCTTCTTTCTATTATAGTACACGTTAATTCCTATATGAGGTAATGAACTTTAGTAAAGTGAGCTATTATAATTCTTAACGTGGCATCTTATGTTTCTTTTTAACTCCCTCCAGTCAAAAAAAAAAAAGAAATATCATTCTCTTTTGCTTTTTTCTAGTCTACAATGATACAATGTGTAAGATGCATTACTTTCTTTATCATAGTTTTGGCACAAAAAGACAAACTTAAAGCCTTAGTTTGGTTCATCATTGGCCTAATAAATATTTATTATAAGGGGCGAAGCTACAACATTAGGTATTGATTTGAATGAATTTAGTAACTTCTACTGTTACCCTTTTTTTGCATTAGAAAGTTCATTTATTATGAATCCAAAATATTAAAATAAGCTATGAATTACATGACAGTTTAAAATTCATAAACTTTGAACTAAGATATCTTTGACAGAGAATGGCTACTCCACTTCACAACTTTATATGAGTTTTAACCAAAAAAACATGAAAGTAAAGAGATAAAGGTTATCATTAAATTTGTTTTGTTTAAGGTCCAGTCAAAGATGATTTAAGACATGAGACAACTTGTGAAAATGAAATTGTTAAGAGAGAAGGGTACAAGAGAAATTGTTAGGTGAACAAAAACAAACTTAATGTTTCCATACTTTATCTCTCCACTATTATACTAGTAGTTTTGATTTGACATTTTGTCTCCTTCTCCTAACAATTGGTTACTTTTTTTCAACAACCAATTGCTTATGTAATATTTTTCATTTCATTTTTGCTTTTCTATCTTTTATTTATTCTATTCTATTTTGCCTTTAATCCATTTGGATATATTATTGCTTCTAGTGAATGCCACAAGCTAATGTTTCTAGAAGAGATGCCCATTTAAATAAAGGCCAAATCCATCGGTGACCCTCTAAACTTGGCACGAAGTTTCACGTAGGCATCTTAACTGGACGTTGTTTACTTTAGATACCTCAAATAGTCATAAACTGTGTCATTTTGACACCTTTCGATATCAGTGTGTCTCACTCGCCGCCAGCATGGATAAAACGACCAATTAAATTGTGCCAACTCATTTAAATTGCCACATCACTATATACACCTAATTTTTTTTTTTTTTTGAAAGAAGGACTAAAACACATGAAAAGGAACCAATTATAAAAAGACATTTGTCATTTTTATATATATAAAAAATTATATAACTAATTTAAATAAAAAATATTAATAATCCCACTCCACCTTATATTATCTTCCTAACCACCCCACCCCATATCATCTTCCTCAATCCACCCCACCCCTAACTTTTTTTTTTTCCTTTTTCTATTCATACATTTTTCTTCCATACCCATGATCAAATTTTCATACCACCATAGCATCACAATCACTAAACTCCACACAACCTTAATCTCCATTAATGGAGGTTGAATTTTTCAATCCATCGTTTTGCTCATCCTTTATAGAAGTTTCTGGAAGCTTGAATTCTTTGAATGATTTGAAAAATGTAAATGATTTACTTATCTTCTTGAAGAAAGAAACAAACACAGTGACATTTTTAAATTCGTTTTAATTTTTTCCTTTTTTTTTGGCTTGTCTTTTTTGTTTATGAAACGGTAAAAGAGAGAGTGAAAGAAGGGAGAATAAAGGAGAAGAGTGAAGTGGGGTAGGGTGGGGGCTACCAAATAGAGAAGCGGACTTGAAGTGGGGGTTGTCGGGGAGATGAGTGGTGGTGGAGAAGGTGCTTTGGGGTTTAGGTGGGTGGGGTGGGGGTGGGGGGGAGGCCAAATAAAATTAAGTAATTTTATAATTATTTTGAAAAATGCCACGTGTCATCAATTAATTGGTTCTTTTAATTTAATTGTGTATATATATTAATGAGTTGGATAATTATGTCATTAATTGCTATGTATATATATTGTTGCTGGTTTGGAAACAATATCAATAATTTAAAACAAATTAAAAATAAAAAAATTATGAAAATACCCCTCAAAAATTATGAAAATACTCATAAAACGCGCTAAAAAACGAGTGTAATTCACTCTCTTTGCTGAATCAGCAAAAGGTGCCAAAATAACATAGTTTATGACTATTTAAGGTGCCTAAAATGAACAACGTCGAATTAAAATATCAAAGTAAAAGATCGTGCCAAGTTTAGGAGGTTGCCGATGAATTTGGCCTTAAATAAAATAGTAGAAAAGCATGCCAATCTAAACCATGAAGGTAGTTATGACTCATGAGTATCATGTCTTAATCTGAAGTTTAGGTTTTGGTGGGCTAACCTTTCGAAAATAAATAAATAAATATATTTCTTCACTTTTTGAGTTACTGCAACTAGTATTTTCATTTAGCATTTTAAAAGGTGTGCCTGTGATATAATGCATTTTTGAGGTTATGTTTTAAAATAAGAATTCACTCAACATCTAAGGATACACTCAAAATAATGAGACTTATGTCTCACAAATTGCCTAAGATGTTTTTATTATAATTGATCGACGACTCCACTCATGTCAAAAGTATCTTTTAAAACATTGTTTTCATTAGCTGTATATATAGGTCGGGTTGGTTCAATTTTTTATTAAAATATAACTAAATCAATAATGTTGGTTTTTTAAATCTATAAATTAAATCAAATCAATATACAATCATTTTTTTTAATTTTGGTTTTAGTCGGGTTTTTTTGGTTTTTCAATTTTCTCATTTTTTTTACAATTATAATGTGATTAAAGAAAAAAATTAAATGTTTTCACTAAAAAGATTAAAAAAAAAAATGGTCATAGAGTAGTTTCAATAAAAATTAAGTTGGCAAATTACTAAGACGTCTAAACTACTATCTCTCAAAGTAATATTATGTGGATACCAATAGTTCAATTTCTAAGTCACTAGTCACAGTAGCTTGTCTGAAAGTTCTTTTCACATAAAATGTGAGCATACAAAAGAACATAAAATTGAAGATAACTTATTAAAAACTTAACTCCATAAAGTAATTAATTATAACATAATTTCATTAAAAAAAAAAAGAGAAAGAAGAGAAACAAACCTAAATCACAACTTGACGAATTAGAAAAGTAAGATGAGAAAATAATGAGAACTCTCTGAAAACTTGGAAAGTAAAATGTAACAAGTGAAATAATTAAAGAGTTTTAGTTTTTTATATTAATATTCGGCTTTGTATTAATTTGTTGTTAATGGAAAAATACTATAATTAAAGGCCCAAGAATATATATCTATTTTTTGAATATAAAAAAATAATAAAAGTAATTAGAAAGTAGATTATAAGTAGTATTTTTTACGTATAAAAAATTAAAATTATATATGTATTACGTCGGTTCGGTTTGATTTTATTTTTGCTAATACCAAACCAAACCAAGAATGATCGTTTTTTTTTTGCCAACACCAAACCACTCAAACCAAACCATAAGTCGGTTTTTTTCCTCGGTTTGATTTGATTCATCGATTCGGTTTGACTTTACGGTTCGGTTTGTACACCTCTAGTTTTCATCATCTTTCTTTAGTTAATCCGAAAATAAAAGAATTGAGTATTCAATTTAAAATTCTAAAAAGAGTTAATCACTTAATTAATACATTCATGATTCCCCTGCAGGTACATTTATACAGTTTATATACTCAATAAAGATTTTCAACAGTTTTGTCAACAAACCAATAGAAATTCTGTCTAGTTATGTTTGGTATTAGGTGCCTGCCATACAAAATCAACATTTAGGGTCTCCCAAAATAGGTCAATTAATATTTTATCTTAAAATGAGGGGACAAAAATAAAATATTGGAGATATATCAGACAAATATTTAATAAACTAGAAAATGTGGACACTTCGTTATTGACCAAATATGACAAAATAAATAAATGAATGTTGTTTTATGATGTGATTAATAATTAAAAGATGGTATAGTTTCACATGAAGCAATTCAAGAAGCAGGCAATCCACCAGGTAAAATGGCTTTTGTCTCCTTAATTAATTCCACATTCCTTCATTTGGAGGATTAAATTCAAAGTATCCCTAATCCGAATTTTGAACTAATTCTTTTTAAATCCCTCTGATCAATTATTTGCATTCATATTTTTGTTTTTACATGAGTTTAAGTTATATATAGTGTATACGAATATAAAGTTTTTTCCTAGCCAGGGGCGGATCCAGAATTTTAAGTGAGGAAGTTCAGTAGTACATATACGGACTAGTCGAAGGGGGTTCAACCTCTATTATTTATACATAATTTTTTTTTTTTTACTATGTAAAAATAGTATAATTTTTCGACGAAGGGGGTTTGAATGAACCTCCTGGAATACATGTACATCCGCCACTGTTCCTAGCATTAAAGTACACAAATGATATATACGGTTAAATTTGTTTAAGATACAAAATTTGTATACTTGAAAATAAGAATGAGTAGATAGTATCATGATACTAGCGTGTATATATATATATATATATATATATATATATAACTTAATAAACCAGATGCATACATATTAGTAGTCATATCTGAAAGCATTGGGTTCGATTAAAATTTCAAAACTCTTCCTAAATTCGCTTCTATTAGAAATACACCTACGAATATGATTGAGCGAAGAAAAAGACTTCTTGATTAGACGCGTGAAATTAGCTAAACATTTTATTCAAGCGAATATTGAGCGAAAATGAATAGTTTTGTGTCTATTAACAATTCCTTCCATCATTTGAAAGAGTATTTAGATGTCACTCAGAAGAAGAAGTGCAAGGAAGTTTGCATGAATTTTCTATAATAAGTAATTGTGATTCTAGGACACAACGATCCTAAAGAGAATTAGATAGCTAACGTAAGTCTTTCCTTGTTTCAATTTTGCCCATTACTTTTAAAGCTAAGCATCTAGATGTTGCTAAATGAATAAAAATAATCTTATCAACGTCCATAAATAATAAATTATCGATCGAACTGTTTAATAAAAAATTTTTTAAGTGTTATCATAAACTTTGTATTGACTAAATTTGTGATTTTGAGAGATTCATCGTTCCTAATCCCTGTTTCACCTTCTTATTATTATTATTTAAATAAGTAAAAGTTTTAATCAATAAAACGTCGATTACGATTTATGAGCAACTAGTAGATGTGACTTCAAACTTGCACGGTATTTTTTCTAAAACGAAAAAAAAAATCATGTCCAAACCGTGTGCATATGGTACTCTCACACTAGCTGTCAATGTACATGTTGAAAGTGACAACGTTACAACGTACTTGGTGTGTGCTCAAATTGTTGTCATTTTCTTTTTTGTTGGTTTAAAAAAAATGTTATCTTTCCTTATTTGATAACTATTTGAACATACTATTTCACTTTTACCCTTATTAAGTCCACCTACTTAATTAAAGATAATAATAATACATTTTTTACTAAGGACAATATGATAAACATCATCAAGTCTTTCTTTATTTCTTAAACTCCATACCCAATCAAATTATAACACAAAATAAAACGGAGGGGAGTACTTTTTTCTTCATGCCTTTATGATTCTCATGAGTGTAGCATTTAACAATGTAAAAGGCCCCCTAAAATTATGGTCGACATAATTCATTATGATTCGTTCAATTCGATTAAGTTAATAATCATTCTAATTATTAACATAATTTATATTAAAGTCAATAATAATTCTATTTTAGTTCTTGTTTGGTCATAAATTTTAATGTTGAAGTTTAAAGATTAAAAAATTGAATTTTTAAAAGTTGTGATCTTTGAAATTTGAAGTTGTTATTTAGACATATATTTTCCTTGAAAAAAGTTGAAGTTTTCTAAGTAAAAAGTATTGAAATTTTAATTAAATTTCATAACCAAACAGATATTTAAAAATAAATTTTTAAAAGTATACTTTCAATATCTATGACCAAATACCCGCTCAATCAAACATATACGTTCATTCGACACCCACCAACTAAAACTTATGCGGTGTCTCTCACGCAAAACCAATGATCACTATTTCTATTTCCCTCGCCCCCTCTTATTATTATTATTAATATTCTGGAGGTAATATTTTGACCGTAGGTCCATGTTGAGACCATCATTGAATAAATCAGTTTGGGATAGATTTTTCAAATACTTTAGCACAAATTTTTATGAACCAAGTGTGTTTGTGCTTATAATTATTATAATATAATACTTGAGAAAAGGCTTTAATATAATCCCAGTAAGTGAAATTGGCAAGTGTTTGGCCCATTGGTCCCATTGGCATAGATCGTTGAGTCATTGACGAAATTCCCCGTTGCTTTGGTTCGGTCTTCCGACTTAGGCTTAATCTAATATTATTATATGGTCTGGTAGGCTGAGTGGCATACCCCAGCCTAAGAGATCCTGTACATGATATCAGAGCCTGTGAATTTTCATAGTAAATATGTTAAGTGAGGTGAAGATTTTTAGCATAGGTATAAGACTTTTATAACTATGGATATGGGAGAAGTTAGTACTAAAAGTACAAAACTCGAAGAGGTAGATTTACCTCAAGATATGGATCTACTGAATAAATGGACAATTCCAAAAGTTGAATTAAAAACCATATATGAATATGGATTTTTTGATAAAATAAACTTTCTCTCTCCCTCTCTCTCTTTGTAATATATTTAAGAATTAAATAAAGAAGAAACTACTTGTTTACTACTATTTCAGTTTGGTTCCCGGCTAGTCCGGTACATATCTCTTTACTACTTATATTCATTTACTTAAACTTCTACCATAGTCCAGCCGTGACTATGCCCAGCTAAAATATTTTCTTATATCTATGTTGAAGATCTAACCTCGCTGACATGTTGACTATGAAAGCTCCAAACTCTATCAAAATATAAAAGAATCTTTTTAATTTCTTGACTTGGTTTCAAAGTGGAGGTACAGTCGAGTTCAATACACTTATGTTAACCTTGTCTCTGTGACGCCGTCTAGTAAGTTGTGCTTCTCTAGTCCGTATTATTGAGAAAATGGCGAATTTCCGCACAATTAGAACTTCTAGACACACAGGTTCAACATAAGGTTATTAAATCTCTGACAAAAACCATGTCCTAAAGGTTTTCCATTTTTCAGAAAAAAATTCTTTCTGAATATATTTTCTTGCCTGAGAACCAGGACTAAAATCAATAAGTTGTGTCATCATGGTTAAACAGAATTGATGTCAAAATCCATTTCAGACGGGGTAGGATTTTCATTATCAAAATCTTGAACTATATTAGTTTTTGAGTTGAATTTTATCTTTTCTACACCTTTAGGTGTAGTATGCGAATCTGCAGAATTAATAGTATGCAAAGATGCCGCTCGATTCCTAGCTGGACCATACTGAGGTTCTATAGGAGAAATATGATGAATAGAAGAAAGTCTTTGTGGTATTGAGAAAGAATTTCTATAGACCGGGGGATTACTATCAAATTGTAGACAAATTCGTCCATCTGGATTTTGAGTTACTTGTGTTAACTCTAGTAGTCTCCATGCTTCTTCAGAATTTTCTTGTCCGGGAATATGCTGATTTTCAATATATAATATAAGTTCTCTAGCATCCAGTTTTTCATATGAAGGCTTATCTTCAGAATTTTCTTGAACTATGGATGCAAAAGAATCTGTAATTTTTTGTTGATCTGATAGATAAGATTGCAGTTGTTTGTATAATGGATGATTTTCAGGAATGTCTTCTAAATGTACAGAAGAACCAATAGTCAGAGTTTTGGATGATGAAGATTCATCTCGAGGAATTTTTGAATTAATTAAAGTTCAACTTTCCAGAGAAGAAGTGTAGAAAGAACTTCATTATATTTGTAAACATTAATCACTTAAGTCAATATCAAACCAATAAATTTCTTTTTCAAGGAATTCGTCGTGGTGAACAAAATTTTCTTCTTCTATTAGGCTACGAATTAGAGTTTCAAGCATGGAGACTACTCAAAAATTACCTTACTGCCAACGTATATTTTACTGGCGAATCATACAAAACTCGAACTTATTATGAACATATATTAGTGCAAACCTTCAGTGCAACCTTTGATCACAGCCCCCTCGGAGAAACTACCCCTGGAGTTCATGGATACTCCAAAATGGTAATTAAAAAACTTATTCCTATTGAAGAATGGGGAATTTCGTCAATGACTCAACGATCTATGCCAATGGGACCAATGGGCCAAACACTTGCCAATTTCACTTACTGGGATTATATTAAAGCCTTTTCTCAAGTATTATATTATAATAATTATAAGCACAAACACACTTGGTTCATAAAAATTTGTGCTAAAGTATTTGAAAAACCTATTCCAAACTAGTTTATTCAATGATGGTCTCAACATGGACCTACGGTCAAAATATTACCTCCAGAATATTCTTCTTTATATTACTCATGGAAAAAGTCCTCTCCTTTTTTAATTGAATTATATCTTTCAGATCATATTTGTAAAATCGATACGATTGATCAGATTTATTTCTATATAGAATTTTCTATCTCTTGGATCCATCGTTGGTCCATAGAAATAGGCTATGACACTCAACAAATTCCTGCCTTATACCGAATATTTTATTATAATTTTTGGGACAAATTGCTTCGGAAAGATCCAGAGACTAAACTCACCTATGGTCATGACCAACGGGAGGAAATAGTCAAGAAAATTGCTGAATATGAAAAAGCTCCCAAAAAATCAATTTTGGTAGAAGAAAAGAGTCTTAACTATGTTTTCTGAAGAATATCTGCACATGGCGGCAATAAAATGCAAATGATAGAAGAATATTTATCAGAGGTCAGAGATAAATTACTTCAAACTGTTGAGCAAAATTCAGACATATCAATGAATAGTACCGAAACATACTGAAGATATTACTGATTCACAACCTCCGAAAATTCTGATAGAAGAAGAAGAAATTGAACAAGCTGAGGCATTCATCAAGAAATGGAAAGGAAAAGATAACACATGACTGATGGATAAGATATAACTGTAATAATTTCCTCTTTGTAATAGTAAAATCACTGTGCACAGGGACCCATCTATTACTGTACAAGATTCTCTTTTTTATTATTTATAGGTGCCTCATTCTTGAGAAGAGGCAGGATTTCAGAAATTCTCTCCTTTTATTTTTCAAAAACTCTCTCTCTCCCTCTCTCTCTTTGTAATATATTCAAGAATTAAATAAAGAAGAAGCTACTTGTTTACTACTATTTCAGTTTGGTTCCCGGCTAGTCAGGTACATATCTCTTTACTACTT
>NC_061117.1:148786140-148805376 GCF_002878395.1 Capsicum annuum | reverse complement strand
AAAAGAAAACAATGGATTAGCGCAAATCAAAGTACAACACGTAAGAAAGGTGATATGTACTACCTTTTCTTTTGTTTCCCACCTGTAAAGCTCATTTAAGAAGGAAATTCTCCTTAACATGTCTTTTTAAATATTGAGGACTCTAATTTAAAATTTTTAATTAAAGATAAAAAGATTATATTCACCCTTCACAATCTGTACGGGTGCTAATGTAGTACTAATGTACAAGGTTTGCACTATCAACTGCTCAAAATCTCCATATCAAGACCCAAGAGAATGATATTTATACCTAATGTCGAAAATTTTAGGCCAGGATATTTTGGTAATTGATTTCATTATGAAATTTCCAACAATAAAGTATACAAACATACATATACATAAGCATAGAGTTGAGCATGTGGCTTTTACATAATATTTTGGAATTACCTATAATAAGAACACTTGAATTTGCCACTTGTTTTGCATAATGCACAAAGGTAATTTTATCGATAAAAGCTAATATAAAGATATATCCTTTTAAAGTAATGCATTCAGTTGAATCTATCGAATTCATTCTGGATCGTCTAATCCTGGATCCACTTCTTTTAATTATTCATTATGTGTCTTAATAATATTGTATTTAATTTTGTGTACGTACCATATCCCTCCAATAATACAATTGAAATGTCAAAACAAGGCTAGAAAAATTCACTCGAAATCACATGCAAAAGAATATTCTAAATCCAGGCAAGCAAACATGGTAAACTTTGAAACCTTTTTTGTCTCTCTCATCAAATGATTAATTTTCTAATTAACAGGTTGTCACCTTTAATCTTTAGTTGTTTGGTTAATTATGTACCTAAAGAAGGGCCCCATAACCAGCTAATGAATGACCTAATCCGCATGACTTATGTCATTAGTCATTATATACCCTTATAATATGATTGATGTTTTTAACCATAATCAATCATTTGTTCCTTCTAAAACGACGTCTAATTTGTCTTCTTATTTAATAATTAAGTAATTAGTTCCTATGTATTCTTTACTAATTAGGTAAATAGTTTCCTCCTTCACTAATTAGATTGTTTTTCTATTTTCTTTCCCTTCTTGAAATCCAAATTTGAGACTAATATTTTGTTCTAAACTTGTCTAACCAAAAATATAGTATAAAAATTTAGGCGGCCAAAAGATTTATGACCTAAAAAGATTCATCATTTTTTTGAATTTCATATAACAAAAATTTATTCATAATTTTGATGTATCCTTTTAATAATTATCCCAAAGTTCCTAGGTTTCATCTCAAATCTACAAAGTTTTTCTCGTTGATGGCTGCCAAAAGATGCAATGATCCACTTTCCCTCCAATGATCGTGTAGATGCTCACAAGATTTGGAGGACAATAGATATAGGGACAATTCCTTGATTAATGGAAGGGGTATATGAAAAAAATATTACTTCCTTCGTCTTAATTTATGTGATATATGTAGTTTGATTGACCATGAAGTTTAAGAATTACGGAGAGACTTTGCGGCGTTTCAAAAGTACCCTTAAAAAGAGTACCTTTGTGGATTTTTTTTAATTAAATAAGTGAGACCCAACCTGAGTAAAATGTTGATAATGTCATTAAATATTTGAAAATGAAAGAAAATGTGTCACCGTTTTTGACTGATTAAGAAAAATAGGTCATATAAACAGGGACCTAGGGAGTAAAATATTGCCATGATATGAAGAAATGTATCGAGCACGAAGAGTCCACCCAATTAATCGCCTTTGATAGGGGGCGTTTTACCGTCATAGTGAAACTATTTAACATGAATTTAGATTAGTCAGACTTCAATATGGTAGTAAACACACTAATTTATGAGCATGAGCTTTAAATGATGGAAATCACGTACAAGTATTGCTACAGATCCAAGTTACGGATGTCAAGAAGTTTGTATCAAAAAAAATGCAGACTTGTTGTACACTTTATTATATTATGGAGATGTTGGAAAAATAGTGATGTTTCTGTTAGAATTTTCTAGTAGTTGTACTACTGTTTCACACAGCTTTTTGTTTTTTCATTTATGTTATTATTTGTACTTTAATTATTATGTTATTTTGTTGTAATTACAATTATATTACTATATGTTGTTTTAGTTACTAATTTTTATTTCTTGTGCCTCTATCATTTTTGTTTGTGTGAAACTGCTTTGGACTATTTTTCCGATTCCTTTCCTTAAAAAGAGGGTCTATCAAAAATAGTTATGATATTGTTATTCGTATTTTAGTGTACTTTAGTTATAGATATGCCTCGTCATAGGAAGTGTAATTAAGTATATGATTTTTGTTATAGAGGGGATGTAAAGGTTTGAGTTTTAAACATAGGAAGTGTATCCAAAATTGAATCATATTACATGATTATTTACTATTATAGTATTATTATACTAAAATATCCATTTGTGTGAATGAACAACCATGTTCTCCATTAGAGCATGCTAAACTAGATCCATGTTCTCCCACGAAAAGGATAGGAGTATATCCTTTGATTAATCATCTTCAACCTTAATCCTTAATCTTCATACTCTTATTAATCTAATACTCACGTCTTGTCTTATATTACATGTCCTTAGTTCTTTCTCGATGTACCTCTATTATATTATATTTTAAACAATTTTTTGTTAAAAAGTTATTTCATTTAAAGGATGAATGGAGTTATACTGTCGTGTAATTTTGTTCATGACAGTGTACTTCTGGCTTTAGGGATCCTCACTAGGAATAAGAAAGGTCAGAACTCAGAATTAAGAACATTCCTTAGCAATTGGGAAGGAATATATAATTTATATAATCTAATTCTCTCCTAGAATTATGCTTATCATTCTCCTATGCTAATATTTTTCCTGTTCTAATTAGTTGTCGATCGGTTTTGTTAAAAATAAATGTTCCTTAATATTTGTCATTTCACAAAATTTATGTATAATTAGTTGTTTGTTTCTACTTTTACCCGTAGTAATAAATATGAAGAAATATTAATATAGCACGGAAAAAAAGAAGCATTAAATAAAGATGAGTAATAAATACGGGTAATATTTTAGTCAAATTATCTTCTAGTTAATGCTTTTCTTAAGGGGTATGTAATAAATTAAAAAGGTGACTAGTAAATAAGAACAGAGACAGATTATCCAATGTAATCCATGAGTACTACTTTCTTAGTTCAACAATACTTGTTTATTATTGACTTGAAACATACTTTAAGAAATAATAAATAATAATGGTAATTTTATTATATCACCATCTGGATATAATAAATTTAATGTTTTAAAAAATGTATTGCATAATAAATAGCATTTAGTATCAAGAGTAAAAGGGACACAAATGGGTAAATAATTCATTAATTTTTCAAACTGGATAAGTATTGTTGAATATTTATTTTTAGTAACATGAATAAATAAAGATGTACAGGTATTGTTGAATATTTATTTTTAGTAACATGAATAAATAAAGATGGACGGAGAAAGAATTTTTCAAATATATAATGAATATAAAAAACCAAGACATAAATTAACAAGGAGAAGATTACTAAATTTTTTGAAGTGCAGCACGTCAACCAAGTGTTACCTACTTCAGCAGCTAAACCACCCCTTCTTATATAGGAGAATTCATTTTCATAAATGTGAGATTATTTTGGGAATGAAATATCTATTTCACTTCAAACTAAAGTTAAAAGTAAATAGACACCTAGAAAATTAAAATATCGTGCAACTAAATTATTGGAATAAGTTTGAAATGCAATTTATGCATTTTCTCCTTTCATTTTTACTTTCTTGGTTGGTTTTGGTGGGGATGGCTATGAGATTTCATTCATAATTGATTCAGTCTTCAGTGGAAAGTTTGTTGTTACTTTCTTAGAAATAGTATGAAATTGAACTTGTGGATGCTTTGCCTTCAAATATGACAATGAGGAAATTAAATAAACATAGGAAATGACATATATTTTTCTTTCCCTTATTTTGTTGAATTTTTTCAACATATAAACGCGCTTGATGTAAACTTAGATATGAGGTTGAGATATTTCAACTTTGTCGGGTAATCCATACAACCACTGAAATAATCCAACTCAACTACTTTTCACACTTTGTCGGGTAATCCATACAACCACTGAAATAATCCAACTCAACTACTTTTCACTACATTTTAACTCAATTTTTTTTATGTATATATTTTGATGATCAGTGTCCCACTAAAATAGAGAGAAGTTGGATAATTGAAATCATTATCAGATTCGACCACTTTTCATTGCATTTTCTCTTCATTTTGACAAGCACACATTTAGAGATGACTCTTAATATACATACATGATAAAGTTTAATGAGGAGAAGTTGAATCCAAAATCATTTATATTTATTGTAGATTTTGGGTGTTTGTTATTTATTGGTTTAAATATTTTTTAATTGTGGGGCAAAAGCTAACGCCGCCGAAACCCTAGTTTTGCCTACTCTTTCCGAAATCCGATGGCAATGGCCACCACAGCCACTAACCAACCTCCTATGGAAGTAGGCCAACCATCAACAACAACAGAACCTACATTTACATATGCGAACACACTAAAATCCACACCACCAAAAATCAAACCATCTCCTTTAAAATCAGTTTTATATTAACGTGGAGAACCTAGGGTCATCGGGAGTAAGAGGAAGTGGATCAAATGATTATAAACAAAAGTTTGCAATATGCCGTGATTGACAAATTTTCATATAGATGGTTAGAGAAACAAGATTTGAGGAGACTAATTTCAAAACACTGCGAATTAAAGGGAGAACGCAATATTGGATTGTCGAGCAACAGACACACGTTAATAAGGTCCACACAGTTGGAAGATTATGTTAATTATCATCAATAACTCTGAACTATCTGAAATAACTTAAAAATATCCCTAGTTAGATTTTTGGCTCAAAAATATCTCTTCGTTAAATATTTGGCTAAAAAATACCCCTCCCTCTAACGAAATTCAAAAAAGGATAAAAAATACCCCTGAACTATCTAAAATAGATAAAAAATGCCCCTCGTTAGTTTTTTCGGCTCAAAAATACCCCTCTGTTAAATATTTGGCTCAAAAATACCCCCCCTTAACGAAATTCCACCAAGCATACCACTTAGATTAAAAAAAAACCATGTGGCTATGCCACATTACCATCCACGTGTAAAATGTTATATTTTTTTAATTATATGACATTCCTTTCTTCTTTATTTTTATTTTTATATTTTTGCAAAGAAATTTTATTGATTTCGAAAAAAATATGATCAGTAAAATAAAAAATTTCTAAAAATATTTAAATAAAATAAATCAGTGTTTTTACTGGATTTAGTTTAACGTTTTTGGAATTTCTCGACATTGGGAAGATACTAAATAAATTTTGTTAAAGGAGTACAAATTATTCAATTTTTTTCATTATATGATAAACTTTTCACTTAGATTATTAAAAAAAATTATATCCATATTTTTCTAATGATTAAAATATATTAAATGTCATTTACTTTTTTGAAAGTGGAATTTTCAAAAATTGTAAGAATACTTGATGATTAAACATAAAATTAGAAAAACTATCAACATTCATTGAGTTCAGAAAAAATAAATCAAAATCACTGAATATAGTCTTTTTATTTAACTCTTTCATCAAGAAGAAAGGAATGTCATATAATTAAAAAATATAATATTTTACATGTGGATGGTAATGTGGCATAGCCACGTATTTTTTTTTTTATCTAGGTGGCATGCTTGGTGGAATTTCGTTAAGGGGAGGTGTATTTTTGAGCCAAAAATTTAACAAAGGAGTATTTTTGAGTCAAAAAACTAACGAGGGGTATTTTTGATTCATTTTAGATAGTTCAGGGGTATTTTTGATCCTTTTTTGAATTTCGTTAGAGGGAGGGGTATTTTTTACACAAATATTTAACGGAGGGATATTTTTGAGTTATTTCAGATAGTTCAGGGATATTTTTGAGTCTTTTTTGAAATTATTATCAAAGCTTGTTTTTTACATTACTCATCTTAACTGGTCATATCCAATGAGAACTTTGAAATGGGATCATATGATTGATCCGAATGAAGAGACTTCAACTATCATCACATGGATTTCCTTTCCATCTCTCCATCCAAGCTTTTATGGAAGAGAGACTATTTCTCACTGACTGCAATAGTTGGTAAGCATTTACAAGTAGATATGTCTATCAAAAGTCAAACTAGACCTAGTTGTACGAGGGTAAAGGTGGAAGTGGATCTGATAGTGATAAGAAAATAAACTACTAAACACGAAATTACTCCTAAGAAATCAAAAATCAGCAACTAGAGAAGAGTAGATGAAGAAGAGAACACAGATTCAAACCAAAAGAAGAGAAAATTACATAAATGTAAAGGATAGATAGTGAGACATACACCTACACCAATGAATAACACCAAGGTGTGTATCAAACACCAAGACACACAACACCAATGGATGATAACACTACACTCTTAGGTGGACACAAAGGGATCAACTTCTCAAGCACTCACCTTTCTTGCCAAAATGTCAACTCAAGTGAATCCACATTCAATCTAACCCTAGTTTCAATGTCTTTTTCAAGACCTACACTACAATGGCTTTTTCAAGCCCTACACTAAGGAAATAAAATACAATTTGAGTTTTGCTCAATCAGTTCTTCAAAAACTAAGAAAAATAGAAGCCTAATTGTCTATTTATACTTATTACAAACAAAGACTAAAATTCCCTTAATGAAAGAGTGCTCCTTTGGAGTGTAAAAGAGGAGTCTTAAAAGACCATAATACCCCTAATTTGAGGTACCTTTGGAGTGTATCCAAGGCTGCCTTGGAGTATATTCATGGTCCCTCTTCACATATTAGCAAGTACACTCCCTTGGATGAATGCCACATACTCTCACGAGCCTCCATCTTCACAAATGGCGCCTTGTGTGTTTAGACTTGATGAATGGTGCCTCTTTCATGCTCTTAAAACTGAGTATGGTTCATTCTTTAAGGCTTATGGTCCTCGGGTTAGTATCAAGGCAAGCATCCAAGCAACCTTCCATGCACAGGATTGTTTTATGTCTTGCTTAAAATGGGTCTTCCTTGCATATTCTTGTGCCCTCGGGGTGACCAAGTCTTGAGCCTTTACGTGTTGGCCTCCAAAGAAGTCATCAAAAGCTAAGGAGGCCATTTGATTTGTATCATCCTTCCCTTCTTGAAAAAGATTTGACCTCAAATCCAAACCTTGCAAAATCGAAGAGAAGATAAACAAATAAAAATTCCTCATGGCATAAGAGTTAGGGTTAACACAACACATCATCTCAACATGCCAAGGTTGAACATATTTGCAATATAACCAAGGATCCTTTGAATTAAATATTAAAATTTCAATGAAAGATGAACAAAGGATTTGGTTATAGGATTCACTAAAAGTGATACTTTGCTTGTCATGTAGACCAAGCAACAAGTTGGGTGTACCAACATCATCAATTCTATATTTGGCACTGGGGTCAAACGGAAAGAGTGTCCATAGAATTAGGTCTAGACAACACCCCTTTTCCCGTAGGCTTCACCCAAACTACACGGCATACTCTCTACAATAGCTTGCATATCATCAAAAGCAAGTAGAAAGTAGAGAAAGGTATCACTCAAGTCAACTTCTACAAAGGTGTCTTAATATATGTACTCATCACTAGTTTTGACATCATCGCCATAAGTATTCTCAACAATAAGGTGACACATAGTAGAAGAACAAGTAATTTTCAAGCAATGGACACTTTCTCTTTTTATAGAAGATCCCTCAAGTAGACACATACCACCACAAAAATCAAAGGGATTATTGCTTAAGTCTTTACAAGAAACAAACAATTCATCCTCATAATTATTAAACAAAGGTGGGGTGTCATACAAAGGATCACATCCGCAATTATTTTTCAAGGAAAAACCACTTATTGGGTTTCTTAAATATTCAAGCAAATCAAAATATTCATCACCCAATTGGTTATTCCTTTCCAAGACTACACATTCCTTACCCTTAAGAGTACTCTCATCTTTCAAGAAGAGATTTCCATCTTTAGGAGGAATGTTGTCACACCATAGTGGGTTAGCATATAGGCTATAGCCTCCAAAGTAAGCTATACGATCCTTTTCGCCACTAGGCTTATTAGGAGTGTTTATATCATCTTCAAACAAGACATTATTCCTAAAGAGAGCATGATATAATCCACGGGCTAATTTGGAACACGTGAGTTCTCCACTCTCTAAAAGATAAATATCAAGTTTCAAAGCAGTTTCAAGAACAAGATTGTTTAGAGAATAGCTCTCGGGTTCACTCCTATTTTGTTGACCAACATTATCAAATTCTTTACTCACTTGATTTCTATTAATTAAAATACACATAACCTTAAGTGGTAGGCAATTTTCACACACGAGTTGATCAACACAAGTTTTACAAGACGATGTACGTTCATTCAACACAATGGTTTCAGCACTAGGTGGACACAAATCAATCTTACAAGAAGATTCAATTCGGCCATCAATAGGATCAACTAGTGTATCCACTCTCACAACATGTACATCATCAACAATAGGTAAAGAATCAATAGACGATGTACTTTTATTCATCACATTGACTTCAACACTACGTAGACTTATATTGATTTTACAAGAAGAGTAAATTCGGTCATCAATAGGATCAACTAGTGTATCCACACTCACAACATGTACATCATCATCAAGAGGCAAAGAAATAATAGACTCACAAATAGATAACCTACCACTCACTCTCAATGTGCTACTAGCCACACAATTATCGTTCACATGCACAAAAGTGTAAGAGTTAGCTATTTTACCTTTAATTTCTTGAGCACATTCTTTTTTGCCTTGGTTCGGATCATGGCAACCCACTTTCTCCTTTGAGAAGCTCGCATCACAAGGGAGTTTGTCAAGTATTCTCCCTTGTTTCACCTCTTCATCTCTTTTCCCAAAATTGAGATTTAGTGCACTATGCATGTGACGTATCTCTTCAATGGTTTGTATGCAATTTTCAGCATGGGCAATGAAGCTATCACAATGGTCATTGATGCAATCAAACATGGCATTAAAATTATTGGCAGCCATGGTACCTAAAAGAAAAAATAAACCTACAAAATGAACAAACAAGTTAGTTCAAATACCCTCACCAACTCTCTCACTCTCAGATTCTTACCTCACACTTGGTCTCACAAGTATTGAAACTTTGGCATGTACTTGACAAGTGAGTGAGGGATGATTCTACTTTGGCTCGAAATGGATTTTCGTTTGATATGACTCAAAGAAAATTGCTTACGAACTTGAACCAACAAGTTACAACGAATTACAAATGATAAAAGCACAAAAGAAACGTAGACACGGAAAAAAAACTCTAGACTAATTATCAACCTAGTAGGTAGTTACTAGTTTGGTAATTAGTGGTAGAATCGACACAAAAGCAACTAGAAACAACAAATAAACTTAGAAATCTAATTTAGGACTCAATTTGGTTTTTTATATAAGAGATGATGTGGCAACTTGTGATTGAACGTCACTTTTCAAAATTTTCAAATCCTAATTCACTTGTTTTGGCCAAACACACTTAGGAGAAGAAGAAATTTAGGTTTTAGGGGGGAAAATTGAAGGTTTGAAGCCTTTTTGGAGCTTCAAATGAATTCAAAACGGATTGGTCCCTCAAGTGTACTTTCAATTGTACTTGCTTGTCCTCTTGTCCCCTCTTTCTTTTTGGAAAACTTTTAATATGCTAAGAAATATTCTTGTGCAAACACTTAGTACATTCTCTTTCTTCTTCCTTTTTGGATCAAACAAGCTACTTGAATATTCTTCTTCAACAAGATTTGAAGAAGATGGATGAACAAGATGAATATTCAAGAGTTGACCAAGGTTTGACCACTAGGCAAATGAACCCCAAATTCAAATTTTCTTTTAGATCTAGGTTCCTTTAGCCAAGACAAGTTCAAATATCAACAAATCAGCCACCACACACCACAAACAAGGTATTCACCACGAAATCCCACCTCAAAAAGCTTCAAACAAGGCACAACAATAGTGGATCTAGCTCAAAAACAACCAAATCTTGTTCTAAACTTAGATCTAGACCCTTTAAGTGCTAGAGAACAAGAATCTAACACTAGAAACTATCAAAACAAGCAAAAAATTAGTAGATCTAAGTTCAGAAATTCGGATCTACTATCAAACAAACAAAATTCAATATTTTTTTTGTATTTTTTTGACTCTAGACTCTTTTTTTGTTGAGATTTTC
Source organism: Capsicum annuum (assembly GCF_002878395.1). Classification (NCBI taxonomy): domain Eukaryota; kingdom Viridiplantae; phylum Streptophyta; class Magnoliopsida; order Solanales; family Solanaceae; genus Capsicum; species Capsicum annuum. The sequence continues at coordinate 148,795,106 of NC_061117.1, read as the reverse complement.
TTAGATCCAAGGCTTAGAGTTGTGGGAACAACTCTAATACATGGCTCTTGATACCAAATGATAAGAAAATAAACTATTAAACACGAAATTACTCCGAAGAAACCAAAAAATCAGCAACTAGAGAAGAGTAGATGAAGAAGAGAACACACAGATTCAAACCAAAAGAAGAGAAAATTGCATAAATGTAAAAGATAGATAGTGAGACATACGCCTACACCAATGAATAGCACCAAGGTGTGTATCAAACACCAAGACACACAACACCAATGGATGATAACACCACACTCTTAGGTGAACACAAAGGGATCAACTCCTCAAGTACCCACCTTTCTTGCCAAAATGTCAACTCAAGTGAATCCACACTCAAGCTAACCCTAGTTTCAATGTCTTTTCCAATCCCTACACTAAGGAAAGAAAAAACAATTTGAGTTTCACTCAATCAATTCTTTAAAAACTAAGAAAAATAGAAGCCTAATTGTCTATTTATACTTATTACAAACAAAGAGTAAAATACCCTTAATGAAGGGTGCTCCTTTGGAGTGTAAAAGAGAAGTCTTAAAAGACCATAATACCCCTAAATTGAGGTACCTTTGGAGTGTATCCAAGGCTGTCTTGGAGTATATTCATGGTCCCTCTTCATATATTAGCAAGTACACTCCCTTGGATGAATATCACATACTCTCACGAGCCTCCATCTTCATAAATGGTGCCTTGTGTGTTTAGACTTGATGAATGGTGCCTCTTTCATGCTCTTAAAACTGAGTATGGTTCATTCTTCAAGGCTTATGGTCCTCAGGTTAGTATCAAGGCAAACATCCAAGCAACCTTCCACGCACGGGATTGCTTTATGTCTTGCTCAAAACGGGCCTTCTTTATATATTCTTGTGCCCTCAGGGTGACCAAGTCTTGAGCCTTTAGGTGTTGGCCTCCAAAGAAGTCATCAAAATCTAAGGCGTCCATTTGATTTGTATCAGGTAGGTAAATTTCCAAAACGTATCAACATAGGTATGAGAAAATAAAACAAAGATGTGGTGGAGAAATGAATCCAAATCAAATGTAATTAAGTTACAAAGTATTATAAGACATACATAATTCAAGACATAATAAAGTTCAATGCCCTATTGAACACCCAAATTTGTATCCAAAGAAGAAAGAGAAAGATAGAAGATCAGAAATAACAAAGAGACAATTTGCAACAAGAGAATGAGGCTACAAAGACTCAGGAGAATTATAATGATGGAGATAAAAAGAGAAAAGAGAAAGAAAAGATGCCACAAGGGAAAGGAGAGGAGAAGAAAAAAAAAAGATAAAGATGAATTTAAGATCCAAAGAACAAGATAAAGGCAAGGAAAAGAGGGCAACAAGAGAGATGGAAACAGGAACAAGTATGAATAGTATTGGCCTAATAACTAATAACAAATTTAATGCTTTAAAGGATCCAGAGAATAAAAATGCACAAGATATCAACAAGCAACAAAGATCTAGAGATGTTGCAGGGGAAAAAAGAGAAGAATGATGAAGGGATAAAATATCTGCAACAAAATTGTTCAACAGAAGTTATTGAGGCTAATGAATTTAAAGAGAACGTACAACAAGCCAACAATAAAAAAGATTAACAAGACAAGAAAACATCAAGTGAAAAAACATCATAATGAGATACAAACACCCAACATAGATTCAAAAGAGAAGTCTAGCAACAAATTAAAGAAAAATGAGTCGTCAGCAAACAAACGTATAGGAGTAGGAGACAACTTAAATTTGCAGAAAACTAATCAAAAGGAGAGGAAATCAGTGGAATATGAATGCAACAAGAATAGCCCTGAGGAGGTCAAGAATGATAAAACTCTTGCAATGACCCTCTCTGTCATTACGTACGAGTCCTTATTTAAAATATCATGTTCAAATTCTTTTAGGTTTAGGAGAGTTTCGATTAATTTTAGGGTAAGGTGTTGCCTAAAAAAATATAGAAATGATTTGAACCGAGGTAGTGGTATTTCTCTTGATTTTTAGTTATGACGATAAGAAACTCATTGGAATTTACAAAATCAAGTATAGGTAAATAGAACTTCCAGAATTGATGTTAGCGTAAAGGGAACTGTTTGGAATGTCTCAGGTTTAGGTGCGTTGAAAATAGTAAAATTTTTGAATGAAGACAAACATTGTGTTCCATCGGTGCTGCTATAGCAGTTGGCACACTACTATTACGGCGAGCGCTATAACGAAATAATTCCATCTATAGAGGTGGCGAAAGGTGGCCAATGACCGCTATAGTAGCAGCACTATAGCAACTAGGTATCACTATAGTGGTAGAAACCATAGTTTTATTAAAATAATTTTTCAAAATGATTTATTTTTTCTAAAATTTATTTTCGTACAATATAGGGCAATTTAGGGCAAAACCTACCAGAATTTCTTTTTTGGCTTTTCTAAGGTAAGAAATTCATTCTCGTTAACTCATATTTAATTATTAATCCTTAGAATTATCAATTCGTCGAGTTCGAGGAGGGTTTTGGGGTGGATTTTAGTTTATTGCCGATGTAAGGGGAAAACTAAGGAATAAGTTAATGGGTTTGATTATTAACATTTAATTTATTCTTGCATTCCACAATTCATTAATTTATACATGAAATTGATAGTTTTAGGTAAATTATGATGGAAAAGCCCTAGAATGATAAAGGGATGATCATGAATTTAATCTCAGGAGTTGGTGTGAGTTACAAACTCCGACATGTTATGAGTTGGGGAGAAGAGTTTAGATTGAGATATGATATATAGTATATAAGTTTCGAACCCCCCATGGATCCTATCTAGTAGATGTGAACTTGGTGGATATATACAGAAAGTCATGTGATGATTTTCATCATCATCCCATGCATATTACATTTGCACATACATCTTGCTTATTTTTTCTAGTTTTCTTGACCCGTTCTTAGTTTTTGTATACTTTCATAAATATTTATGTTATTTTTATTTTTGTATTTTTATATATTAGAACTGTTAGTGAAGACGTTGTAAGCTAACATTTGAGATTTTTTTGCTTATAGGTGACATGCTCATTTTATACTTAACTTATTTTCTACTTTGTTCAATCAGCCTATGATACCGACTGAGTATAAGTGAACCGTACTCACACCTACTGTACTCTTTTAATGCAGATCTAGTACAAGTAATTTCCATGGTATCTCATTTTATATGAAAACTTCTAGATTTTGAGGTACTGATCCACTCTAGTGTTCAAGGCTGATTTGGACCTCATCTTACCTTGTTATATATTTATTTCAGTTATCAATGACAGATTATATTTTCAACTTGGGATACATGTGATTTTTTTCAGATTTTTATTTTTACTTATGTTTTAGGGGCTAAATTTGTTCTAGAAATGTAACGCCCCGAGTCTGTACCTCGAATGCTACACGGTGCTTATAATCTCGAAGGACCATAAGCTAACCTATGACTGGTATATGCTGCAATAACTGAATAATAATATGGTATATATGCAAAAAATAGGCAAAAAACCGGCCATAAGGTTCAAGACTATAAATAATACTGAATATGGTATCACAATACCAAAATTGAACATCAATATTGAAAACTGAACAACTGTCTGAGAATACTCTAGTCTGAAAAGCCTCTAAACTGTCTGAACTGTGGAGTTGATGGGACAAGTCCCTAACTAACTTCGACCACTGAAAATAAACTGAAATGCTAAAATAAATAATCATGTTCTCAAACTATGAGGACTCACCACTAACTCTATATGCTGATAATCTAAACTGTTAAGGGTGCTTGGGAGTCCGTGAGTCTGAACCTATGATATAAGACATCATAGCGCAAAAGAAAGGTATGCATCAGTACTTTGAATGTACTGTATGCTCAGTGAGGTAGGCTGAAATACATGGGTTCATATGCATGAATAATAATAAATGAATATCATGAGTATGACTGAATAAGAGTACATGTATGAATATGTAAACTCTACTGAGATCGTAATAACACTGAATATTAAATTTAAATACTAATTAACTGATATCTGAGTATAGTGATACTGAATTACTGGTAACTGGATGACTGTATCTGACAATCTTGATTCTGTGGAACCATACTGAGTCCCATATTGAGTTGAGTGACTGTGACTAACAGCACTGAACCTGTAGAACTGAACTGAGTTCCATACTGAGACTGAATCTAAAATTGAGACTGTGGGAAGTAATCATCTAACCACATGCCCCTTCTCTAACTGATTTGGGGTCCAACCTGTAACCCCAGTTGGAAGGGTATCAATACTGTGCCACGGGTAAGGACAAGTGCTGAGTCACCCTCATCTGGTAGGTACTTTGAACAAGAATGGTGGTATCCTTAACTGGCAAGTAGATCACCCCATTAACCCTCAATTGGTAAGTTGATGTCTCAACCTATGCTGGCTATGTAGTTCTAGAACGCAAGGAATGCTTCTAAGGATTTCACCCTCTATTGAAAGATGAGTCCCCATCCTTGGGTTCACTCGGTACTGAATCCTATTCCCAACTGAATAGACACTGGACGAAATTCTAAACTGTACTAGGCATAATCTTGTACATAGTAGGAATGCATATACTCAATGTCATAATTTCATACTCTAACATCATGAGCATTCCAACAAATATCTACATTGCACATCAATAGCATAAGAGTCATTTGTACATAAGAGTAAAACATAAATCCTTCACTTAAGTCACAATTGAGTCATATTACATAATTTCTAGTCTCTTAGGCATTTTTTCAAACACTTAGGGTGCATGACTTAGGGCATGGCATAATCATCAAATTAACATATCATAACCAACTAAAATTCATGGTTTTCAACTAATATGCTAACATATTTTCATAAAAACACATAAAAATTCCAACTTGAGAATCATACAACAACAACAACCACATAAACATAATCAACACATAGCATGAATATCATAATTTATAGTTTAAAACTTGATTCTTGGGCTTTATGGACAAAAGAAATCCATGAATAAACATTATGCATACCTGAGAAAGCAATCCTTGAAGGTTCTTGGAGTTTTTGGATGGATTTCTTGAGATTGACCTTGATTCTCAAAGGCTAGGGTTTTATTTTCTTGAGATAGAATGTTTTTGATATTGGGGAAAAAGTGAATAATAAGTAGCTAAGGAAATTTTTAGGGCTTAAATCTCACATCTGGATAGAATAAAATCATAGAAAAAGATCTATTTAACCCTTGATGCATCTTTTAATTTTTGTGAAAATTTCCCGATCTGGACCCTTGGCGCGACGCGGCACTATCATGCCGTGTCTCTGGAAAGTGACAACTGAAAAATTGCATGGTGGCGCGATGTGGTACAATCATGTTGCCACCTTAGACGCGACCTAGAATCTCACTGCGATGCGGTGGTATCGCGTTGGAACACTGGAAAAGGATAATTATGAACTGGGCCTTTGGCGCGATGCGCCACTATCGCGGAGCAACACTGGAAATTGACAATTGCCATTTAAGTTGGCTTTGTGACGCACTGATGGCTTGTCTGAGTTCTGCTGGAGCCATTTTGTATGGAGGAATAGATATGGGCTGAGTATCTGGAAGAAGATCAATTCTGAAATCAATTTCCCTTTCGGGAAGAACTCTAGAAAGATCTTTGGGAAACACATCCGGGAATTCACATGCTACTGACACTGACTTAAGAGTAAGGGTTTCTGAACTAGAGTCCTGAACTCGAACGAGATGGTAGACACATCCCTTAGATATTATTTTTCTATTCCGAAGGTAAGAAATAAGCTGACCTCTAAGTGCTGGAGTGCTACCCCTCCACTCTAGGACAGGCTCATTCGAAAACTGAAATTAGACAATTCTATTTCTGTAGTCAACTGAGGAATAGTAGGAATGGAGTCAATATATGCTGAGAATGACATCAAAATTAGTCATCTCTAATTCGACTAAATTTACTGAAGTGAATTTCTAAGATATCATAACCGAACAGTTCCTGTATACCCGTCGGGCTATGATAGATTTTCCCACTGGGATAGATATTAAGAAAGACTCTCTAGTATTTTAGGACTGATTCTGAAATCGACAGCTATATAAGGAGTAATAAAGGACAAGAAAGCTCCTGGATCTAGCAAAGCGTAAACATGCAAATGGAAAACTTATAACGTACCAGTGACTACATCAGGAGAACTCTATTGATCCTATCAAGACTAAATAGCATAGAGTCTATTTGGGCGGTGCCCACTGGTGGCACTGGAAGCGGCACTCTGCTGATTCAGGTGACCGGATTGAGCTGGTGGACAGTTATTCTGACCCTAAGAACTTTACTAGGGATAATCTCTAACTCTGTGGCCTGTCTTGACATACTCAAAACACACATCGTTACCTGCTCTACAAATACCCTGGTGGTTTCTACCATACTTTTGACAAAAGGGATTGGTTCAGGCATTGTTAACACTGCCCTAAGGTTTAGGGCCTGGTGCCCTATCCCTATTGCCATCTCTGAATTTTAGCACAGGAGTACTAGTTGAGGACGGAGCTGGGACTGAAGATTTTGGGTGGAACTGAGAACGATTCTCCCCTCTGAACCTATACAATGAGTTCTCGAATTTGCTAAAAAATTTCCTGATATTATTACTGATAAAAAATAGCTTCAAAGGTTCCTCGGTAGTCTTAACTATATTTCCCTTTTTTATGAAAATTTGTCTAGAGACTTAGCTCCTTTATATGATAGACTAAAAAAGGATCACAAAACTCCTTGGACTCAAGCACACACTGATTTAGTAAAATTAATTAAAAGCAGAGTTCAAACCCTTCCTTGTACTTCTCTTACAAACCCTAACTGGTTAAAAATCGTTGAAACTGACGCTTCAAATATTGGATATGGCGGAATACTTAAACAAGTTAATCCTCATACGAAGATCGAATGTTTGATTCGATTTTATTCTGGTAAATGGACGGAAAGTCTGAAAAAATACGCCACGGTAGCCCTTGAAATGTTAACTATTGTAAAATGCGTTTTAAAATTTCAAGATGATTTGTATAACCAAAATTTATAATTAGAACTGATGCTCTATCCGTCAAATTTATGTTTAATAAAGACTTTAAACATGATGCCTCTAAATTAATATTTGCGTGGTGGCAAGCTCAATTAGCCCCTATTGATTATGAAATACAATATAAAAAGGGTAGTGAAAATTCTTTGCCTGATTTTCTATCTCGAGAATATCTAACATGAATTTTTATACATACTTCCTCTCTGAGAAAACTATAATAACTATTATCAAATGCATTCCTCTAAACGAAGATATTCATTTTCTTATCTTAGAAACTCTGATTCGTAGCTTAATAGAAGAAGAAAATTTTGTTAACAACGAATTCCTTGAAAAGGAAATTTATTGGTTTGATATTGACTTAAGTGATTAATGTTTACAGATATAATGAAGTTCTTTCTACACTTCTTCTCTGCAAAGATCTTAATCACCTTTATAAAAGCAGTTCCTCTAAATACGAATTTACACATGCTCATACTACGGAAAGTTATTGACGACCTTATCACAAAGAATACACTTTATGAAGATCTCTCTGAATATATGTCATGGTATGCTGATCAAATTCCTGATTATTAATGCAGTATGGATCCTCCTTGGAAACTCGCCAAAGGTAGAGGACGAGGTGGAAGAAATCAAAACTCTTCATATCAAGGAGGACGCACAAACCCTTCATATTTTGTTCGAAGAAATTCTGCATATAGCTCTGCGAGTTCAAATTTTCCTGTATTGCAGCAAGGAAATAGAACTTTAATTAATTCAAAAATTTCTCAAGATGAATCTTCATCATCCAAAACTCTGAATATTGGTTCTTATGTCCATTTAGAAGACATTCCTGAAAATCATCCATTATACAAACAACTGCAATCTTATTTATTAGATCAACAAAAAACTGCAGATTCTTTTGCGTCCATAGTTCAAGAAAATTCTGAAGATAAGCCTTCATATGAAAAACTGGATGCTAGAGAACTTATATTATATATTGAAAATCAGCATATTCCCGGACAAGAAAATTCTGAAGAAGCATGGAGACTACTCAAAAATTACCTTACTGCCAATGTATATTTTACTGGCGAATCATACAAAACTCGAACTTATTATGAACACATATTAGTGCAAACTTTCAATGCAACCTTTGATCACAGCCCCCTAGGAGAAACTACCCCTGGAGTTCATGGATACTCCAAAATGGTAATTAAAAAACTTATTCCCATTGAAGAATGGGGAATTTCATCAATGACTCAACGCTCTATGCCAATAGGGCCAATGGGCCAAACCCTTGCCAATTTTACTTACTGGGATTATATTAAAGCATTTTCTTAAGTATTATATTATAATAATTATAAGCACAAACACACTTGGTTCATAAAAATTTGTGCTAAAGTATTTGAAAAACCTATCCCAAACTGGTTTATTCAATGGTGGTCTCAACATGGACCTACGGTCAAATTATTACATTTATATCTTATCCATCAGTCATGTGTTGTCTTTTCCTTTTCACTTCTTGATGAATGCTTCAGCTTTTTCAATTTCTTCTTCTTCTATCAAAATTTTCGGAGGTTGTGAATCAGTAATATCTTCAGTATTTATTTCGGTACTATTCATTGATACGTCTGAATTTTGCTCAACAGTTTGTAGTAATTTATCCCTGACCTCTGATAAGTATTCTTCTATCATTTGCATTTTATTGCCGCCATGTGCAGATATTCTTCGGGAAACATAGTTAAGACTCTTTTCTTCGACCAAAATTGATTTTTTGGGAGTTTTTTCATATTCAGCAATTTTCTTGACTATTTCCTCCCGTTGGTCATGACCATAGGTGAGTTTAGTCTCTGGATCTTTTCGAAGCAATTTGTCCCAGAAATTACAATAAAATGTTCGGTATAAGGCAGGAATTTGTTGAGTGTCATAGCCTATTTCTATG
>NC_061117.1:148757004-148786040 GCF_002878395.1 Capsicum annuum | reverse complement strand
TTTTCTTCGACCAAAATTGATTTTTTGGGAGTTTTTTTCATATTCAGCAATTTTCTTGACTATTTCCTCCCGTTGGTCATGACCATAGGTGAGTTTAGTCTCTGGATCTTTTCGAAGCAATTTGTCCCAGAAATTACAATAAAATGTTCGGTATAAGGCAGGAATTTGTTGAGTGTCATAGCCTATTTCTATGGACCAGCGATGGATCCAAGGGATAGAGAATTCTATATAGAAATACATCTGATCGATAATATCGATTTTACAAATATAATCTGAAAGATATAATTCGGTTAAGAAAGGAGAGGACTTTTTTCATGAGTAATATAAAGAAGAATATTCCGGAGGTAATACAATACAATATAGTACAATACATACAGTACAATATAGTACAATACAGTACAATACAATACAATACAGTACAATACAGTACAATACAATACAGTACAATACAATACAGTACAGTACAATACAGTACAGTACAGTACAATACAGTACAGTACAATACAATACAGTACAATACAATACAATACAATACAATATAATAAAATATAATATAATATAATATAATATAATATAATGATTATTACATGTCTTATTCTTTAGCTGGGGTTCGCCTTGCTATAAGTCAATTACCCGGCAAAGATACATCTTTCAATGATTTAAAAATTGAGGTTGAAAATCAACCGAGGCACCAATCGAAATATAAAAGAATTTCAAATAGCTTAATGACTGCATGGAAAAAAATTTTACCCGAACAAGGGGCCTGTCAGAAGATTAATACATACTTAGGATGAGCCCATGTGTCTAGCGATTCTAATTGTGTAGAAAGACACCCTTTTCTTTATTATCATGGGCTTAAAAGTCACGGTTTGCTAGATGTAGTAACTAAGACAAAGCCTCCATAAGCAGTACTAATTTCGACTGTACCAACCATTTCGGAACCAAGTCAAGAAACTATAGAAATATTTCTTCATATTTTGATAGAGTCTGGATCTTTCATAGTTACTAAGTAAGAGAAGTTAGATCTTGAAAAGTTTTAATTTTTAAAGTCAAAGCATCAAGAATATTCACATCAGTCAAAGATAATTGTGAATTTGGTTATGTGTTAAAATATATTGGACCATAGGCTATAGTGGATTCAATTGAACCCATAAAAGACTGTCTGAAATTTAAATTTCTAGCATCTCGAAGTGCAGCTAGAAATGTCTCAGGAAACCCTTTAAGAGTTAAAGGTTTAAATGCAATTTGCACCATTCCTATGTGCATAAAATTATAATGATGTTTATACATCTCAATATCACATTTATTTAACAGTCTAATAGTCTTCTCATCCTCATTTAATGCTAAAGACTATTTAGTAGTTTTTATAATTTGCTTATAAAGCACCTTATCAAACAAATCATATGCATAAATGGTTTTTATATCCACCTTGGGGATAGTCCATTTATTTAATAAATCAAGATTTAGAGGTATATCTACCTCTTCAAGTTTAGTACTTTTCGTACTAACTTCACCCATATCCATCGTATTTTAAAAACTTCATATCTATGCTAAAGACTTTAGATCTATTATTTAATTACTATGAAAGTTCCTAGGCTCTGATACCATTTAACAAGATCATCTTTATAGAGGGCGGTAATCCGTCATGCCAACCAGACCTATTAACTAATATCGGGAAGCCTAGTCGGAAACTATAGAAAAAGTAGGGTTATCCCTATCAGAGATATTGTCACTATCTTGAACAATATTTATTTTAGGATTGGTTTTAATCTTTTCTACAAAGCGTGTAGATGCAGGTATAGGAGTTAAAGGTTTAAAAAAATTGCACCATTCCTATATGCATAAAATTATAATGATGTTTATACATCTTAATATCACGTTTATTTAACAATCGAATAATTTGCTCATCCGCATTTAATGCTAAAGACTGTTCAGTAGTTTTTATAATTTGCTTATAAAGCACCTTATCAAAGAAACCATATTTATAAATGGTTTTTATATCCAACTTAGGAATAGTCCATTTATTTAATAAATCAAGATTTAGAGGTATTCTCTGAATACAAGGCCTAGTTGTCAAGTCTTCTTTCTTACTTTTCGAAGTGGAAGTAATATCAGATGACTTTGGACTAACACTAAGTTTTTTTACCATCTCAACCAATTCATCAAGTTTTTTATCAAGAGAAGAAACATATACTCCCAAAACTTTCACATAAAGACTCAAATAATTGTTCTGAGCAATCAGATTATTTATTTCTACAGCAGTTACTTTACCAATTTTATTATCAATGAATTTTTGGAATGCAGAAAAAGTAATACCAGTATTATTAGGCAATACAAAAGGTGGTTAGGAAAGGTAAATAGTTTGAAGAATATTATCACTCGCATCTTGATAAGATCTTTCTAACACCTTAGCATATAATGACAAATATGTGGTTATAAACCACGGCACAAAACAAACAATTTGATTATGCAATACACACATCTCATAAAATTCTTGAGAAATATTATTTAGTTCGTCTAGACTATAAGTCTCAAAGAACCAAATTCTAAATCGATTTCATTTTTTTATTAAAAATTTCTTTTTTAATATAACTCCTTGCCTGGGAATCAGGACTAAAATCAATTTGGTGTGAAATTATATTAAACACTGTTAACATCAAACTCCATTTCAGAAGGAGTAGGGTTATCCCTATCAGAGATATTATCACTATCTTGAACAATATTTGTTTTAGAATTGATTTTAATCTTTTCTAAATTATATAATAGATCTGAAGTCTTTGGCATAAATATGAAGTTTATAAAATACTATGGATGTAGGTGAAGTTAGTACGAAAAGTACTAAACTTGAAGAGGTAGATATACCTCTAAATCTTAATTTAATAAGTCAAGATTTAGAGGTATATCTACCTCTTCAAGTTTAGTACTTTTCGTACTAACTTTTGAGGTTGAAAATCTGAAAAAAGAGATTATATCTCTGAAGCAAAACCAAATGATTTGTAATCACATGATTACAAAAACTGAGAAAGATTTTTCTCACAATGATGTTTCTTCCAGTTCCAAAGAGAAGGAAAAATGTCCGATATAGAAGAAGACGATGATATTGTCAAAAACTTCGATGCAAAAAATAACTATTTTTGGGGAATGATGCTAATTGTTACCTCCCATAAATGGTATATAAATTGCACTATATTAATTGATAATGATTTCTCTGTGACTAATATGGCCATGATTGATAGTGGTGCTGATGTTAGTTGCATTCAAGAAGGTTTGATTCCAACCAGATATTTTCATAAGACTACACATATTGTTAAGTCTACATCTGGTCATTCCCTTGATATTAATTATAAACTTTCTAATGCACATATTTGCCGAAATAAGGTTTGCATTCCGCATTTCTTTTTTTTTGGTAAAAAATTAATTATATCTCCCAATTATACTTGGCACCCACTTTATAAATACAATTTATCCTTACACTCATATTGATGCTAAGGGATTTACTGCTACTTATAAAAATAAGGAGATATCCTACCATTTTGTTACAAATCCAGTAACTAGAGATATAAATGTTTTTATTGATATGAAGCAAAAACATGTAAACTTTTTACAGCTTGAAATATTTAGCATGAATATTGGTGATACCATAAAATCTGCTAAGATATAGGAAAAAATAAAAATGATCTCTGAATAAATGATTGTTGACATATGTGTTGATCACCCCAATACTTTTTGGAATCGTAAACAACATATTGTAACTCTTTCTTATGAAGACAATTTTTGCGAGGATAAGATCCCAACGAAATCAAAACCCTGCCAAATGAATATAGAGTTAGTCGAATTCTGCATAAAGAGATTGATAATCCCTTACAAAAAGGTCTAATAAAAAATTCTAAATCACCATGGTCTTGTACTACATTTTATGCGAATAATGCAGCCGAAAAAGAATGTGGTATGCTGAGATTAGTAATTAATTATAAACCTCTTAATAAATGTTTGAAATGGATTAGATACCCTATTCCATATAAAAAGAATTTATTGTTTAGATTATTTGATGTCAATATATTTTCTAAATTTGATTTAAAATCTGGTTATTGACAAATTTAGATATTTAGAGAGCACACTTATAGAATTGCTTTCAATGTCCCATTCGGTCAATTAGAATGGAATGTGATGCCTTTTGGATTGAAAAATGCTCCTTCTGAATTCCAGAAAATAATTAATGACATTTTTAATCCATATATGAATTTCATTATTGTTTATATTGATGATATTCTAGTGTTTTCAAAAACATTCGAATTACATTTTAAACATCTTGATATGTTTAAAAAGATTATGATATAAAATGATTTAGTGATATCTAAACTAAAAATGAGTTTATTCCAGACAAGTATTCAATTTTTAGGTCACAATATTTGTCGAGGGAAGATAGTCCATATTCAGCGTTCTATTGATTTTAATCTTTTCTACAAAGTGTGTAGATGCAGGTATAGATACAGAATCAATAGTATGTAAAGATGTTGCACGATTTCTAGCTGGACCATAACTGGTTCAATAGGAGATATATGATACATAGCAGGCAATAATTTTGGCATAGTAAAGGAATGTCGGTTATAAACCGTAATCAAATTGAAAACAAATCCTTCCATCTGGATTCTGAGTTACATGGGATAACTCAGAGTTTGTCACATCATCCATGACTTGATTCGGAGAAATAACCGAATTTAAGATTCATGTTTCAAAAAATTCAATTTCATCCCATCTTATAGGTTTTCTTATGGTGACCTTGGACCTTGCGAAGTTTGTTTCGACCAATAAGGTCTGATTTGATGCATTATCTATCAGTTTACATCTTGGGTTCAGAGCAGACAATAATTTGTACTCCCTTCGTCCCAAATTATGTGTCGCCATTTTTTTTTTGGTCCGTCCCAAAAAGAATGTCACCTTTTCTTATTTGATAAGTTTTTAAAAACACAATTACAATTTTACCCTTAGTAGTCCCACTTGACTTTAAATACTATTACTTCTTTTTTTATTTGTTTTTTCAATTAATAGTGGTCCCACTTGATTTTAAATACTATTACTCCTTTTTTTAAGAAGGATAATTTTGTAACTTTAACAAAGTCAATACTTATTTCTTAAATATCGTGTCCGATCAAATGACAACACATAATTTGAGACGGAGGGAGTAATAAATTCTATAAGAAAGACAAATTAACTCAGAACCAGGGGAATAATTAAGTGTTATAGATGTGGTAACTTTGGGCATATTGCTCATAACTACAAGCTCCAAAAGCTTAAGTCTTTAGGTTTTGCTGATGATATTCATGATCAAGTTTATGGTTTGTTATACACTTCTGGTTCAGAGTCTGATTATAATTGTGATTCTAAATCTGAAAATAATGTTGAATTATCTAATTCATCTGATAGTGATCATGCTAATATTTGTGTTGACTGCAATGGTGATAATTGTGTTTGTGATAAAACTTTTTATAAATTGCAATTACAGTTTGAAGATTTAGATTTGAATGTTCAAACTCTCACTGCTGATAGCGTTCTTGAGTTATTAAAAGAAGTTTCTGATGAAAAACTTCGTAAAAAAATTATTACTATTGCTACAAAAAAATTTGTTGATAGCACCCCTAGTACTTCTAAAATTTCTGATAGCACTCAATTGTGACAAACTCTGAGTTATCCCATGTAACTCAAAATCCAAATGGAAGGATTTGTTGTCAAATTGGAGAAAAATTCCTTCATATTTTGATAGAGTCTGGATCTTTCTTTCATAGTTACTAAGTAAGAGAAGTTAGATCTCTAGGATAGATATAAATAATATAATATAATATAATGTAATGTAATATAGATTTTTGACAAATCAAGAAAAAATAAAATATTTTGCACGTTTTACTCTTAGTATTAATTACTTATTCTCCAAAGAGAAAAGTCATTATTTCACCCCTGAACTTATCCGCTCAACTTACTTTAGCCCTTAAGATAAATTTATAATTATTTACCCCCCTTAATAGTTTTATAGTGAATTAATTTCAACCCTAAAGATGTAATACGACTCTCACCACGAAGAGTGTATTACACGCTCCCACACATCAAGGCCACATCACCGTCACGTCGCGCCACATCACAAATTATTTAAAAAAAGTGTCACTAATATATATATTGAAAATAAAAAAATCATGTGCCACAAATTATTATATACTGTTGAAATTAAAAATATGAAAATGGATCATTTTCTTTGAATCCATTGTACAATTTTGGGTATTTAGGGGAATCATTGAAAATGAAAATTGCAGCACAATTTATCAGAAAATGCCATTTCTACCGATCAAACACCACCATTTTTCCTACCCCAAATTCATCTGAAACCGACGATCAAGCCAAACCCCATCGAAAAAAATAATAAATCAGTTATAAAAAAGCTCAACTCCATCTGATAAATTCGATCATACCAATCCAAACTCTTTAAAACCGAACCAACAACTAAATATCCAAAAGTCCACAAATCAACCAAAATTGACCCTTTTGAGTTGATTCCGATGAAGTCCAGCCGGAAAATAACAATAAATTTTATTTCAGTCGACTCCCACCAAAAAAACAATAACTAGTTGACCACCACCCATCTTCTTCCACCTCACCAAAAACACAAACCAACCAATCTCCTCCATTTCTATCTCCAACAAAATTCATCGAAAAATGACTTCAATTTTAATTTCATTCTAATTTTTCAAATCCACAAAGATAGTGATTCATTTTTCAAATTCAATTTCATTCCTTTTAAACTAATCTCAAGCCTATAAATAAAAAGAGGGTATGAGAAAAGGGGTTTGAAGAAGGATAAATTGGGGTGAGGGTGATGAATTTGATAGTTGGAGGAGAAATTGGTGTGAGGGTGACGGATTTGATAGTTGAAGGAGGAGAAATTGGAGTGGAAGTGAGGTTGGGGGGTGAATTTGGTAAATGAAGAAAAAGAAATTAGGTGAAAATGGGGTGGGGGGAAGCGGTTTGGGCCAATGAAAGGGGAGAAATTAGGGGGGGGGGGGGGTTAGAAGGAGGGGGAAGGGAAAGAGGAAATGGGAGAGTTTTTTTCTTTCTTTTTCTATATATATTTATAAATATTAGTGGGCCATTTTTGCACAGAAAATCAGATTCACGCATTTTTTTAATGTCACGTTAGCCTTTAGGGCTGAAATTAATTCACTATAAAACTGTTAAGGGGATAAATAAATGAAAGTTTAGTTTAAGTGCTAAAGTAAGTTGAGCGGATAAGTTCAGATGTTAAAAGATGTCTTTTCTCTTCTCCAAAATCATTTTTCAATACTTATTACTAAACATCAATTAATATAGATAGTATGGTAAAGTTACTGTTCAATCATTATTTTTTAATGAGTGTGTCATGTCAAAAAATAATAAGTAAAAGCGAGCGAATGAAGTATTATTTTTTTTTATTCATTTAGTATTAGATATATTGACACTAATTTGGTGTTCTTTAATATTTGATATTGCATATGTTTGCATTTGTAAATGTGAAAAGAATTTGACATATGATATTACTCCTTTATCCTTTTTATTATTATTTTAATTTTTTCTCTTATTCAAGCTTATCGATATCAATTTTAATGAAGTTATTTTTATATTGAACCTCTATGTTTCTCAAAATCTTTATCCCATAATTTTATTGTAGAAAATGTTGGAGAAATCTCTAAAGAGCGGGAATTGTTTAAAAAGTGTTTCATTTGTTTGAGTTCATTTCTTAAATAAGAACTATTATGATATTAATATTTAATTATTTTATCATTGTGCAAATTGCAATCGTATACACTAGTTTTGAGCAATTGAAATTTAAAATTATGATCTGAAATTATGATTGTCGCATGTTCAAATGTCAACCAAGATAATAGATGATTGGGTGAAACTAAGGGCCCATTTGGCCATGTAAGATGAAATTATATGAGATGAAGTTGAAGTTTTGTTTGGACATGCAATTTCGGATCTAAGTTGTTTTTTATAAGCAAAAAAAATTCATAAGTTGTGTAAATTATCAAATTTTCCAAATTCTTTGTGCAATCTTGCTGAAAAAGCAAAAGTTCATAACAAAAGTATAATAAACTATCACAAAATTATTTTTAAAAAATACAACATTTATAGATGGAATGATAAATTTGGTGAATCATAAATGATAAAGTAGGAAGTTGATTTGAAGCAATAATAAGTTTTGTAGGCCTTTAGTAGGGCTGGACATATATATATATATATATATGTGTGTGTGTGTGTGTGTGTGTGTGTGTGTGTGTGCGTGTGTGTGTAACTTATACTAAATATAACTTATACTATATATATATATTAAATATATGTAGTATAAATATATTTAGTATAAATATAATATACAATAAGTAACCCAAATCGCCAAATGTCATATGAGTTATGAGTTATGTCCCTAACCCTAAGCATTGATTTCAACACTGGTTGTTGACTTGTTTCAGACTTTCAACGGCGCTTCGAGGAGACGAGACAACGAGTGTCGAGTTTTCGGCTGCAGTTATATATCATGTTAAGCTTATGGTTAGTTCATTTCATGCATGTTGAGTTATCTATATTTGGAATTGAAAAATAGGTTTGAAAAAAATTATTTCTCTAGATAAATCACCAATTTTAAATGTACAGTCATGACAAAGAAAGATTCACTACTTTAATCTTCAAAATCGAAATAAGAATTCGAAATAATCGAACCAAATTTGTAGAAATCAAACCAAATCAAATTTATTTACGGTTGTCACTTTCGTCAATCCAAAAATTTAAAAATCAAATCGATGTTAATCAACCAAATCAAACAAATTAGAATGCTCACCCCTAGCCTTCAGTCATGAAAATCAACATAAGTTGGAGTTAGAGTTGAAGTTAGATTCGAGGTTGTGTTAGGTCATATCTTTTTAAGACTTTTGTAACTATAAAGGTGAAGTTGAAATTTGAGAAAAATTCAACAATTTTTCACTTTTTCAAATAGAACTTCAATTTTTATTTTACGGCCAAATATCATTTTCTTAATAAAATGAAAAAAAAAAAAAGTGAAGAATTCTCATGATCAAGAGAGCTATATGTTGGTGAGAATATGGTTTAAAGATTGATAAAAAAATCATATGAATTATAAATTTTATTTAAATATAAAATAAATGGTTGGTAATATAAATGGTGAGGTTCGTTATACAAAATATAAACTTATGGATTAATATTTGTATTTGAAAATTTTCAGATCATGATTTGAAATTCTCAAATCATGTTTTTTTGGAGAATTTAAAATTTTTTATCATGATATAAAATTATAAGATGAAATTGCATAATCAAACTGTAATTTCATCTCATAATTTTATGTCATAAACATAAATCACATATTCAAACGCCTACCAGAGGTAATCTCGAATAAAAAGAGCAAAAGTCGAAGCATGGAAGAAAGAAAAGATAGGGACATTTTTCGTAAATAGGGAAAAAGCATCATTTTCACCCCATACTATACAAGAAAAGTCGAAGCCACATCTAAACTATATAAGTGACATATTACACACTTTAACTATATAAAAGTGATATTATTACCTCTCCGCGACCCCCATTCTATGGCGCGTGTGTTACACTTATTTTAGGCACGTCCAACCTATTAAATAACAAAAGTAAACGGCTAAAAACATTAAGGGAAAAGGCATCGTTTCCACCCTAAACTATAGTCGAAAAGTTGAATCCACACCTAAAATATATAAATGACCTATTACACACCTTAACTATAAAAAAAGTGATACTTTTTACTCCCTAGATCTGACGTGAAAAATACATAATTATTTAAATAAAAAATGACGCGTTTAAATTTAAAAATTAATGCAAAAAATTTTAAAAAAATTAAAATACTCCTCCTCTAACCCCCAGCATCCATCTCCCCACTCTCACCCCCAAACAATCATCTTCTTCATCACCCCCACCCCCCAAAACCATCATCTTCTTCATCACCCCCCACCCCGAAACTCCAACTCTAATCTCAAACCATCTTCTTCTTCATCACCCCCACCCCAACCTACACAGTTTCTTCATCACCCCACCTCCAAATTTCAACTCCATCCCCAAATAACATAATTCATCATCCACCTTTATCGAATTAATGTCAATTTCACAATGAACAAAATCAAATTGTATTTGATATTTAAACGGGCAAAACAAAATTTTATAAAAAAAATAAAATTTTGTAGCAAGGATGTTTTCCGGTGAATTCTCATCGGAAAAGTCGGATTCGTCGACTTTCTCCTCTCTGTCTGTTAATTATTAATCCATCCAAAAATGGAGCTTGCTACCATATTAGTTTTTTTTACAAAAAATTATAGCTGGAACACAAATAGAAAAAATACGAAAATGTCTTGGTCATTACCATTTAAAACACAGAGGTCAACAGACGAATGACCATTTTTTGAAACAATAATGGTCATTATAGCTGGGAATTTTTTTATTTTTTTTTTAAGAAAAGACGATGGGTCACGGATGAAGATCAATGTTAGAAGAAATTAATTGTTATGGTAATTTTGTTGGTGGGATAAAGTTTATGGTGGTGAATATGGTGTAATGGAGGTAATGGAGATTTTGAACATTGCCAACAATGGAGGTTTTAGACATCGAAGAAGCAGGGAAAAAAATTAAATTAAAAAGAAAAAAATTATGAAAATAATAAATTTATTATTTTTTGAATTATGCTGACGTGGCGTTGACGTGGTGCTGATGTGGCAGCGCGTGTAAAACACCACACCATATGTAAGTGGTATAATGCCTGACACGATATAAAAAATATCACTTTTTTATAGTTAAGGTGTGTAATAAATCACTCATATAATTTAGGTGTGAATTCGACTTTTCAATTATAATTTGAAATGAAAAGGATGCTTTTTCCCTAAATTAAAACCTATGAAGGGAAAAACATGTTGCTCCCACAGCTAACACCCCTTCATTCTCTCTTCATGTATATCTCACTCTCTCTTCTTTAGCCCTCTCAGAATTTATTGCCAATGTATTACCCAAAAAAAAAAAAAAACAGAACCTTGTTATTGAGCTCGCATTTTGAATGTGAAAACTCGTGTGAGAAATGTTGCTTTCAAAATGGACTCTATAATAACCGGACCAGGTCTTTCTCCTTGATTGTGAAAAGACCATCGCGATGATCACTCATATGGGGTCTCCTGATTGCGACTCATTGGAATATCATTGGGCTCCATTATGAATACAAAACATCTTATACTTAATCCGTTTCTAAAATAATGCTGTTTTTAATTTGGACAAAATGAGCGAATGAATTTTTATATTTGTCCTGATTTGTAAAGCAGACACTTTTACTTACCTTTTTTTCATTTGAATTCTTAAACCCTCAACACATAATATTTTTAAAATGAAATATTCAGAATATATATATAACAACACCCACATCCATCTCTCAAAATACTTACTCAACCAAATAACTTAATTCATTCATCATTAATCTAAAAAAAAATAATCAAAGTAATTGATTCAATTTTTGGCATAATTCTTGAATTTAGATTTGAATTTGTGGGTTCAGGTAACATTCCTATATATACAAATTTTGGCAGTGATGAGCTCGACAACAGTGGTTACTTAATATGATTTTGTATATGAGCAACGTGTGTGCTCTTTTGACTATGAAAAGAATTGTGCCTTCTTTGAATGGGTTGTGCATTCAAGTCTTGAAATGGTATTAGAGAACCCATTCTTTTGTGGCCTTTTGCGGGTGGGTCGGCGAGTGCGGGAGGTGTGGGGGATGGGGGGTGGAGAAGGGGTTAGGACATGGAGGAAGGAAAGAGAATTAGGGGTTTGTGGAGATGGCGATAGAGGTTTTTGGTAATGGAAATAGAGGAAGAAGGAAATGTGTGTATCTGTTTGTATGTTTGACAGTAAGAAGAAGATGTGAAAGAGGGGGAGGGGGGAACGGCTGGAGGGGGTGGTGCTGGAGAGAGTGGGTGGGGAATGGCTGGTTGGTGGTGCGGGGTAGGTGAAGAAGAAGTTGGGATTTTTTTTTCTTTTTTTTAATTTATAAAATATTTTTTTAAAAAAATATTTTTAAACACAGTTTTCCCTTCATTTGCTGAAAAATGCATTTTTTATAATCAATTTAATGTCACATATGTAAAAAATAATTTAAAATATTATATTTTGATGGATTTAGAGAGTTAAATGACGAAAAGATAAAAGAAATGTCCACTTTTACAAATAAAAACAAGTATAGGGTTCATTAAATCAAATAGACGGAGAAAGTACTTTATTAATTATTTTCTCCGTTTTAAATTATTTGTCTTAATTTTTTTAATTTAATTTCTTATTTTATTTGTTTTTTTCATTAATCAAGAAGAGATCAAATTATTTTTTCATGTTTTATTCTTTGTATTAATTTTTTTCTTCAAATTAAAATGTAAAAATTATTTAATAGGGATATTATGATAAATTAAGTATATTATTAATTATTTTTCTTAATCAATATCATCTTAATTTGAGACAAATAATTTAAGACGGAAGGAGTACATGAAACTGTCCTTATTTAAAAAGGAGTAGAATTAGAAGAACATTATTAACTTCTTCATTTTCTGAAATATCACCTATTTAAATTCTAAATAAATAAAAAAGATAAACATCAGTTAATTAACAATGAGGGATCTCTTATAATTAAAAAAATAAGTAAAAAGCCGGGTTACTCTTTATTTCCAAAAAATTATGAGCAAACACCTACTAATTGGGACCTACTCTTCTCACGTGTCGTTCTCTCTATGCTTCCAGCAGTAATTTATTTTTATTTTATTTGTACAAGCCTATATAGTGAGTATTTCTTTTCTTTTCTTTTTCTATTATATAGAAGAGGTGGTTTCGATCACCTCTTGCAATTGTCAAAAAATCAATTATTTTTACTTAATTATATATCATATTTTAATATATAATAATTTTATTATTTCATTATAGCGGTTTAAATATTTAATATATTCTATTAATTTATATTAATTAATTATAACTACATATTGAAAGTAAAATTTATTTATTTATGTAATTGTCTATCATGTTCAAAATCAATTTGTTATCACAAATCATAATAATTAATAACTTAAAATATTTAAAAGACATACAGAAATTTTATTGACTCTAACAAAAAAAAAAACTCTACTCCCACTTAATTACATACCATGCCCCAATATATAACAATTCCATTGTTTTATCATAATGATTTAAATATTTAATACATTCTATTAATTTATATTAATTAACTATAACTACATATTGGAAGTAAAAAAAAATTATTTATTTAATTAGCTATCATGTTCAAAACTAATTTGTTACCACAAATCACAATAATTTGTTACCACATGTAGAAATTTTACTGACACTCATTATTTTAGCAATACCACATAAATTGAGATAAAAAAAAGTACTACGAATCATAATAATTAACAACTTAAAATATTTAAAATATATATAAAAAATTTAGTTGACACTCAAAATTGTATCGAAATCACATAAATTGAGACACAAGGAGCAAATATATTGTTTGATAATTACATAAAAATTATCATAAATCACAATAATTAACAAGTTAAAATACTTTTTTAAAACAGATAAAAGTTCTGTTCAACTCTCAAAATTTTATCGGTGCAGCATAAATCATGACAAAATAAAAAATTATCTTAATTAATTGCAACTAAATATTTAAAATAAATTAATGTTATTATTTTAATTGAATTTTATATAAAAAAATTGATCTTTTTATTTATTTATTAATTTTAGTAAATTTAAATTTTAAAATTATTTTTTTCTTATATAAAAATACTAATATTTAAACTTAACTTTAAATTTTTAAAGTAAAAAATTAATAAATTTAATTTAATAAAATAAATTTCTAATGAATATTTTCTTAGAATTTGTGTTGGGTCAATATGTATCAAGTTAAAAAGAAATAAAAAATATATAGTAATATTTATTATTGTAAAAGATCAATATAATGCACTATCCAATAATGTTTAATAATATCATATTTTTCATATATAAATATAGCATCCCGTATTTAATTAATATACTATTTCGGTGAATTATAGATGATTACTATTGGATATGATAAAATTATATTAATTTTTATAGTAATAACATAATCAGTTGCTCTTAATTAATAATAAAATGATATGTCAATATAAAATATTTGATTTACAATCAAAATTATATTAGTGCCACATAAATTGGGACGGGACAGTATAAAACAACATATATTATTTGAAAATGAAATAAAAAGTACTGTAAATAACAATAATTAACAAAAAAAAATTAAAAAATTGACTGATTTCTGCTTCAGTTGCTTCAAAACGTATACCCAGTTTTTAAATTAACATATGCAATTAAATTTTATTTAATCCCCCCCCAAAATGTATACCCAATTTTTTCGGTGGGAAGTGCGGTGCATGCACCGTTTCTTCTCTATTTTATCACTTTTCAACATTTTTTCACAATTACAACCATATTAAATATTCCAAATAATTTCATTGAGTTTATGAAGAAAGTTTTTTCAAATAATTGAATGGAATCTTTCATTAATTTTCCATTGAAACTCGAAAGATTCAATTAGCGAGTTCCGTTAATGGAAGATTCAATGAAACTTGCTAATTGAATGCAACTCGTTAATTAATGGAACTCAAAAGATTCAAAAAATTTAATTTCATGATTCAATTTTCATTAATGGAACTCGAAAGATTTGAAAAATTCATTAATGGAACTCGAAAGATTCGAAAAAATTAATTTCATGTATGAAGCTATTCAATCTTCCGTTAATGGAACTCGGAAGATTCAAAAAATTCATTAATGGAACTCGGAAGATTCAAAAAATTTAATTTCATGTGCGAAGCTATTCAATCTTCCATTAATGGAACTCGGAAGATTCAATTTCCATTAATGAAACTTGGAATTAAATTAGCGAGTTTCTGAGTTTGAATTTTTCGAATCATCTATTGAGTTTTAATTAGCGAGTTCCATTAAATTATAACCATTGAGTTCCATTAAATTTCACTTCAACAATGGAGCAACCATTATTGAAGGAAAGAAAGAAAGAAAGAAGAAAGAAGAAAGAAGAAAGAAGAATGAAAAAATAAATAAAAATATGAAATTTTAAATAATTATAAAATTAAGGGGCTATTTGACAAAAAAAGAGTTTAAAATATTTTTAACACTGTTCACGCACTCAGTGCGCGTGAATCACACACAGTTTGTCAAGTGACAAATATATGCCATTAAAATACGAAAAAAAAAGTCTGGGGGGTAATAGGACCCCCGCAAAGTTCAATATACTCAACTGGTAATCCGGTCTAACTTCGGGTATTTTCGTGGGTATTATCCCAATGAAAAATTATCTTAATTAATTGCAACTAAATATTTAAAGTAAATCAATTTTATTATTTTAATTGACTTTTATATAAAAAATAATCTTTTTATTTATTTATTTATTTTAGTAAATTTAAATTTTTAAAAAAAAAATTCTTATATAGAAATACTAATATTTAAACTTAACTTTAAATTTTTAAAGTACAAAACTAATAAATTTAATTTAATAAAATAAATTTCTAATGAATATTTTCTTATAATTTGTGTTGGGTCAATATATATCAAGTTAAAAAGAAATAAATAAAAATATATAGTAAAATTTTATTATTGTGAAAGATAAATTAAGGCACTATCCAATAATATTTAATAATATCATATTTTGCATATGCAAATATAGCATCCCGTATTTAATTAATATATTATTTCGGTGAATTATCGATAATTACTATTGGATATGATAAAATTATATTAATTTTTATAGTAATAACATAATCAATCACTCTAATTAATTATTATGAGTCATCTAAGTATTAAGAAAATAAATAATATTTAATAAAAAATAAAATAGACATAAAATACGAAATTAACTCTTAATGTTTTAAATTAAATTTTCGTTTTTTGAACGATGATTTTATTATACCACTCCTTATTATAAGTCATTTACTTATTAGAAAAATAAGAATAACAAAATGATATGTTTACATAAAATATTTGATTGACTATAAAAATTATATGAGTGCCACATAAATTGAGAAGGGATAAAAGAAGATATCAAGCAACATATATTATTTGAAAATGAAATAAAAAGTACTGTAAATAAATATAATTAACAAAAAAAAATTTAAAAATTGATTGATTTCTACTTCAGCTGCTTCAGTCGTGATTTTACTATATCACCCCTAATTAATTATTATAGTCATTTAAGCATTGTGCAATATAAGTTGAGATAGAAAAAATATTATAAATCACAATGATAAAAAATTTAAATTATTTAAAAAATATAATTGGCTGTCGTCGACACAAAATTTTGGACAAGAAGAGTAGCATATATTATTCAAAAATTACATAAAAAGTATTATAAATTACAATTGTTAACAACTTAAAATATTTAAAAATAATTTAATATGTTATATATTTCAAAAAAATTACATGAAAAATACTATAAATCACAATAATTAACAAGTTAAAAAAATTTAAAAGATATAAAATATTTGATCGACTCTTGAAATTATATTAGTGTCATTGAAACTGGAATAGAAGAAAAGTATTATAAATCACAATAATTAAAAACTTAAATTATTTTTAAAATATAATTGGCTATCAGCGCCACAATAATTTGGACAAGAAAAGTAAAGTATATTAATTTGAAAATTACATAAAAAATATTATAAATTACAATAGTTAACAACTTAAATTATCTAAATATGTATTAAAATAACATATGTTAAACTCATGCTAGATTCCGAATGAATCCTAGAAAATATATGAAATTCTTTTATTAAAAAATTTCATTTAAATATATTAAGATTTAAAAAATAAATAAATATTTTAATATTAAATCCGTGCTGACACGGATCATGCTCCTCTATAAAAACAAACAAAAGATGATTTGTCAGATATAGCTGTCGTGGGGCCCGTCAGTATTTTGGTTACACGGCTAACGAGGAGATCTCTCAACAAGGGTAATTATAAATCGATGGGACCCGTTGTTTTACGAGTTACGATTTGGATTTTCTGAGCGGACCCAACAAGAAGGGTATTTTTGGTATTTTGCTTTTAGTTATTTTGGAGGCTCTAGGTTAGGGCTGTTGCTTTTAAAATTTATTAGGATACAGCACGTTTATTTAATATTTAAAAAATATTTATTTGTTTAATATTTAGATATTTATTTATAAAATTATGTCACATTCTACATAGTTTAAATATAAAAATATGTAATAGACATATTTATACATGATTTCAATGTCCTAAATTAGTAAAAGTAATATGAAAAATTTATAATTATGTTAAATAGTTCAAAGAAAAGGATTTACAAAAGGTAATATTATATCGAATTTAAAACTCCTAAATTTTAGACTTCTAGCTAGTACTTCCTATCTAATTAAAGCGTAAACAATATTAGAATTTTTTTTTTTGAGTTGTTAAATAAAAAGTAACAAAAGAATATAAAAATTCTTAAACATGATGGTCACATTGACAGTACGTAGCTAACTTGACAAAGGAAAAAGCGAAAGTATAACACTGAATCCAGACCTGAAATAATGATAATTCTAAGTGATTCTCAAAACTACATAAATCCATATAGTTGTCATTGTATGTGACTTTGATGCATTTCTTTTTCTCTATTTTTTACTCTAACAATTTTAGAACTTCTTTTCTATGTACACAAGGAAATATTTTTTTACCAAAATTAAATCTTTGTTTCCATAAAGTTTGTAAAAGTAAAACGTGTTTTTTTTTTTTTTTAAATATTCAATGTACTACTATTTATCCTATATTTCAGGACTCATAATTTTAGAAAAATTCTATATTTGTTAAATATTATTGGTGTGTATTAAGTTACTTCAATACTTTAGGCGTATCTTCGACTTTTCGAGTATAGTTTGAGGTGAAAATAATGATTTTTCCCTAAATTAACATTTGTAGATTATGGTCCTATTTAGACAACTAATCTTTTTTTCTAACTTTCTTTTCTTTCTTCCTTATAATACTCCTCCCCTCTTTTTTTTTTTTTTTTGGTAATTTCATTTTTACCTTTTTTGTGTTAAGCTAAAGTTTTTAATTAATTAAAATTAAAAAATTATATATATATATATATATATATATATATATATATATATATATATATATTATGTAATATAAAGTAAGAATAACAAAAATAAATAGAGAGATAAGATAGGAGACTTCTTTATTGAGGAATGAGAGATTATAAGATTGAAAATATAATGAACAAAACTCCTCTATTTACAGGAAAAAATACTTCTAGTTTCTGACTAAAACACAGATATTTCAAATCCTAATAGATATCAATTAGATCTTATTATATCTTGATAGACATTCATTATAATATAAATACATTTATACTCTCCCCTTGAATATCTAGATAAATAATATGCCTCGTTAAAACCTTACTAGAAAATATTCAGTGAAAAAAAATGTAGTGAAGGTAAAAAAAGTACACATCTCTAACAATACGCATATAGAATGCCCTATTAAAAACCTTACAAGGAAAATCCAGTCAGACAAAACCTTGAAAGGGAAAAAGAGTACAACGCGTATTAACTCCCCTAATGAGAACATCCTTGAGTCTTTGCATCCCGATCTTGTGCATCATCTTCTTAAAAGTTGCAGTTAGAAGAGACTTGGTGAATAAATCAGTCACATTGCCACTTGAATGAATCTGTTGCATGTTTATATCACCATTCTTTTGGAGCTCGTGTATAAAAAAGCTTTGATGAAGTGTGTTTCGTTCTTTCTCCTTTTATCAATCCTTCATTAAGATGTATTATGCATGCTGCATTATCTCTGTATAAAATTGTGGGTACATTATCGCATTTCAAACCATATTTTTCTCGAATGTCACATTCTCGGCTTGCTTCATGAATAACTATTATCTTAGCATGATTCGATGAAGTGGCTATGATAGATTGCTTTGTATATCTCCAATATATGGCAGTATCCCCACATGTAAACACATAGCTTATTTGAGATCGAGCTTTATACGGGTCAGATAAGTACCCAGTATCAGCATAACCAACAAGATCGAGACTGCAAGCTTTAGAATAAAATAAGATCATGTGTTTGATCTGATTTTGATGTCTCCTAATAGGGTAAAACTATATCTTGCTAATAAATTAACTGAAAAGGCCATATTATGCCTCGTAGTATTTGTAAGATACACCAGTACACCAATTGGACTAAGATATGGTATTTCAAGACCAATTCAATTGGGTATGTTTCATATTTCAGCAAATAATCTTATTTCTTTTAAAAACTCTTCAAGAGTTTCAATGATTTTCAAACCATCAATTTATCCCTCGTGAGGATAATAAACAAATTTTCCAGAAACTTTATATGCCTTAGGCATTTTGAATCCTTTAGGGATCTTCATATGGATTTTTGTCAAGTGACAATATCAATATCTGTGACATCTTCAAGTGTCTGGAGTGCAAATCAAATAAGTGTTATGCTTACCAAGATTCATCCTTTCATGTAACTTGATAAATGTTTCTATGTCAGCATGCTTAAATAAACGTAGAATTTAGATCCTCATAACCTCTTACAATATTATGCCAATATTGTATCAAAGATATCATCAATGATATATCATTTTATATTGGTTCATAATGTGATACAACATTTTGAGATCTCATCACTTCACTATTTTCAGGTACCTAAACCTCTCATAAAGTTTCATGAAGTGTTATGTCTTAGGCTCTTCAAGAGCACATTGTCTTCTTATTATGATTGATTGCTCCTTATCCTTTTTAAGGATTATGTTATTTGGAACTGATTGGTCTACCACGCTTCACGTATGCGTAGACTTTGTCCTTCATGGATACAAAATAGGAGCACTTACAGCTTAAATATGAGATGCTTTCGGCATTTGACTTGAATTATCTTTTGAATGAGGATCTGGTGGTAATTCCTAACATATTTCATAGCCGCTTATAATCTCTCCCTTATGTTAGAAAAACCAACATACATCCTCCATCTTCTTTGAGGAATTCATCTTTGTGCATCATGGTATATTCATTAATCGTATACCGCACATCAAAACTATTAGATGGAATAGTTGATTCCTGGCCTTGAACCAATTGAGAGAGAAGAAATAATCATAATTTATTGGTCTAATACATACAAGTGCTATTGTATGCAACATATCATATTTCAGACCAACACATGAAATTTTGTTCTCATTAGTAATGATTTAGCTATTTATCGAAGGCATTTAATGCCAAACCATCATCATCAAGATGAATTGTCTTGATTACACAATGTGAAAGTTATGCTCTTAACTCAATTTTATTGAACAAACAACTTTATGAATGTCAAACACAGGTTGACAATGAATGTACATGTGATCATATTATTGATGCATCTTTTCAAGATATCACATGATAGGTGAGCGAGCCCTTATTCACCTTTTATACTTTTCAGATTTTAAGGGATCCAATCCCAAAATTAGTTGGTCCAACCAACTTATCATGAGAACAAGTAACATTAAAAGTAATGAAGATTTTTCTAATTCTTCAATATATGCTCAATACTCAGTATGCACATCTTCAAGATATCTTAATAGTTCATGGCAATTTATTAACTTTTATTTTAACAAACTCCAAGTTTACCATGACATGTACCTTTAACTTTAGTAAATTTCAGATTTACTATTACATGAATAAAGTTCAGATTTACTACTTCAGAAGTAGATTTCAAAATAATTCTTCTCAGTTATTCTACCTTTTTCGGAGGTGAGTTGTTTGTGATACAATCATAATCAAGTGCACGTTTATATTAATAAGTTTTACTAAGTATTATTACATTCACCCCAGGAAATGGATCTGTACTTATAATAATCAATATTTTCGTTCTCAGGAATGAAATGTAATCCTGCGTTAAACCTATCAAATTATGATAACTTATAACCTCTTTAAAATATTGCTAATTTAAGAGCAAATCAAGGTGTGCATATAATGTAGAGAACTTTTCTCCAACATATCTTTAATTATAATCACAACAAGTGTATGAAAATATCATCACTTGTCTTCTTTCAGATATATTATGTATTGCTACCACATTTACTTCAGAGAATGAAGCATATTCAATTGGTTAGATTTCGCGACTTTTTACCACATACCCATTATTTTGCCTTAGCCAACATAATATCATCAATATAGTGCATTGGGATTCAAACTCAACGTTTTATCTATATAAAGGCGTCTTAGGTGATAAATCGATGGGATTTGAACCCAATATCTTATTTTTATGGTGCATGCATTCATACCGTGCTTTTGGGAGGATGACCATCTTCAAGTGGTTAAATCTTTCTTTTAGGCTATTCCATAAAACAAGTGGATTCTTAGTAGGAAGGTATTCAATTTTCAGAATTTCATCAAGATGATGATGCAAGAAAACCATAGCCTTAACACGATTTTGATTAGATGCTGTATTTTTTTTCTCTATGGCGTCTCCAAGACCCATAACATTTAAGTGGATTTCAGTATCCAACACCCATGAGAGGTAGTTCTTGCTCGAGGCAACGAACTCAAGTTTTGTAAGATTATTAGTCATATGAAAAGAAATAAAATAATACCTTAGCCTTCAAATTTGAAATGACAGATTCTCGTGCTGATAACGTGTTATGAAACATAAAGTAAGAACAACAAGAATAAATAAAGAGAGAAGAGAGGAGACCTTTTTTATTGAGGGATGAGAGATTATAAGATTGAAAAATAATGAACAAAACCCCTCTATTTATAGGAAAAAATACTCTTAGTTTCTGACTAAAAGATAGATACTTCAAATCCTGATAGATATCAATTAAATCTTATTAAATCTTGAATGTATTTGTTATGATATAGATACATTTATAACAATATCTATATCTATATCTATATCTATCTATCTCTATATGAGTCAGGAAATTGTATCTTTTATCAACAAGAAAATGACGTTTGAATTAAAAAGTAAGTTCTATTTTGATTAAATATAATTTCTTTTTTAAAAAATATTTATTAACAAATAAAACATCACATTTTTTTTCAACTGTGCATCAAATAGCATATTGAAACTGAAGACGGATGTTTTATTCATCAACTTCAATAATTTTATATTATTTTCTCCGTACATTTTTGCTTGTTTCATTCCGTTTTACAAAAGATATTTTGATTAAATTTGAAAGCTAAATTGAAATAGATTAATCTAATATTTTAAAAGTTAAATTTAGATGTTTAAAAACTATACAAAAGAATATTAAAAGTTTCAATCCTTCGTATTAATATGATGAAAAATATATCTTAAAATATTAATCAAATTTAATAGAATAAATGACCAGTAAACTTATTATTATATCATTAAGATTAAAAAATCTATTTATCTATAAATCAAATACTCAAATTCTAAATAAATTTAATTTTCTATTTTAAGGATGAATTATTTTTTCAATAGAAAATAATATCATATCTAAATGAGAATTTCCTAATCCATGATAATGGCGTGGCATTTGTTACTTCATTTAACAGTCTCTTAAATCATCCATTTTCCCGCTTATTTCAACTTGAAAAAGTTTTAAAAATTGAGAAAATAATTATCAAGGAGAAAGAAGAGGGAAACTTGCTTCTATGCAAAAAAATGTGAACAGAAAGAAAAAGAAAAAGAAAAAATAACGTGTAAGACAGAAGGATGTGGAAGGAAAAATCAAACAAAGTGGAGCCACAAGATCCGCGTGTCAATTTATAAAAGGTCATAATAAAATTTCAAGTAGGGGTGTTTTTTATGTTTTCTTTTTGGGTAGGTTTTTGTTTGGAAAGCAAAAAATGGAAAATAGAATGTCAACATTGAGTGGCTGTTATTTATTTTAGATTATATATATTGGTGTAAGTAAACTTTCTATTGACATTTTTCTCATGTGAAATCTTTATAGGTGTTTGAATAATATTTGGCTAGAGTTGAAACGAGTATGAATTATTAAAATTTTATTTGAACATAAACTTTACTGACGAGGCATCATTTGGTAGAATGTATTAGAAAAAAAAAATAATACTATGTTTTAACTTTATATTCTATTAGTATCTTGTTCAAAAAAAATAATACTATGTTTTAACTTTATATTCTATTAGTATCTTGTTTAGCCAATCTGTGTACAACTAATACAAGCATATTTATACACTTTATTTGGTATTCACACACATACAACTAATATATGAAAATTCATATATTAGTAATGCAACGGGTTCTAATGCATGTATTAGCATGATAAATAAATAATTGCTCCAAAAATTTTTTGCGCATCCTTTCCACCATGTTTGTGGAGGTTAGTTTTTTAAGCAAATACTTTTTTTTAGAAAAAATAATGGAATGGAGAAAAGACATAAAGTACCCTCTGAACTTGTCCGATTTTTTCAAAAAGATACCTAAACTATACTTCTGATCTATTACCCCACGAATCTTAGTTAAATCGCTATAAATACATCATTTTAACTTAAATTTTGCCTCTGCGTATAGACACGCATAACAGACGCGTGAAAGGTTAAAAGTTAACTTAAATTATCAATTAAAGTTGTCACGTGTAAATTATTTGTCAAAAAATTTAAAAATCCCTTTTTCTTCTTCACTTTAAAAGCCGATTCTCACTTATGCCATTAATATAGCCGTTGGCTATTTTTCAAGAAAAAATTTGTGTCTCTTCTTAAACTTTTGTCAACAAAATCAACCTTAAAAGGTTAGATGTCTCCATTTATGTTGTAATTTCTAAAGAAAATCAACCGTAAAAGCTTTAGTTTCGTCTCAATTTTCTTAATTTTTTTGAAATTATGTTAAATTTTGTGATTAGATTTTTTCAGAAAATAGTTTTATAATGTCAAATGCTATCTTGAATTGAATTTGTAATGACGAAAATAATCCCATGTTGCATGTAAAAATGCGATGCAAATATGGAAACTTACTGTCAATGCAAACGTCATGGTCAAAGGACAACCCAGCTAGAAGATTTTGGTCTAGTCCACACTATCATGTATGTCCTATACATAATTTCTTATTTTTTTTCTTGTTTCTGTTCAATTGATTTGTTTATGACTCGTTTTAGGAGAAATCATGCAACTTTTTTAGATGGAGGGACTCAAAAAATACTGATTTACCATCCAAGATAATTATTTCGAGATTGGCGAAGAGAATCAATGAGTTGAAAGAAGCATTGATATTTTATGAAAGTAATGAAAAATGGGTGGTGAAGGAGGAGAAGAAGATCAAATGTTGTAATTGAAAGCTCATCGTCATGATTGTCGTGGTGTTTTTTTATTTTGGACAAGCATTACCAAAAGGACGGATGATAAATGTATATTTCGATAAGAGAAAAGACGAACACTATTTTGTAAAGTAGAACAAGAGAATGACTATGACAATTTCAATTGCACACAACTACATTTATCATTCGTCCTCTTGGTAATGCTTGTCTAAAAAAAAAATTACCACAACAATCATGACGATGAACTTCCAATTACAATATTTGATCTTCACCTCCCATTTTGTATCAATATATTGTGATATTGATGACATTTGTGAGCATTCAAAATGTATTATACAATCAATAGACTAACAAGGCAACCACAATGAAAGAAAATGAGGACTTCATT
This sequence comes from Capsicum annuum, assembly GCF_002878395.1. Classification (NCBI taxonomy): domain Eukaryota; kingdom Viridiplantae; phylum Streptophyta; class Magnoliopsida; order Solanales; family Solanaceae; genus Capsicum; species Capsicum annuum. Next base: position 148,761,303 of record NC_061117.1, on the reverse strand, counting down.
TCAACATATTCATTGTTTCAATATGAACTACAAAACTTGTTTTGTTTAGTACCTGACAAAACACACCTTAATACCTAAAGGTACCTAACAAAACAAACTGCTCAAAACATTGTTTGATTGCTACAAAATAAGATCAAAATGCTATCACCAACAATGAAATATACAAAAACTAATTATTTGAGACACTATCAACAGTCTCCACCAAAATATACACATCATATCAGCAAGATGTCCTACTTCTATGGCACATGAGTTTTCTTAGTTGAACCGTTTTTGCCTTGAATTGTGACAGCAGCTGCAGACCTAGTTTGAATAGCCTTTTCATCCCTCATTATTTCAAGTTTGCTATTGGTAATGGCTGACTTTCCCTTCTATTTAAATCTTTGTCTTGGTGTGTAGCTAATATCACCAGTCACAATATCATACCTCTTTGTGACCTTTGCACCAGTGCTAATAACTCTTCTACTTGGCATTCCAGGATGCACAAACAAATTATAGAAATTATAAGGCAATAAATATGATTAAGTGAAGAAAAATTCTACAAACTACTTACATTAAGAGTGGTAAAACCATCTTCGGCTTGGTATAATCTAATCCCCACAATCCTTAGCCTTTTAAAATGTCTTGTATGATCTCTATTGACAGAACTGGTTTGGACCTCTTGAGTCATTCCTCTTTCTATCTCACTACCCCTTCCTCGACCACTTATAGAATCCTGTTTATAGACACTCAAATCAGCATATATTCCAATTAAACAATAATTGTTTGATTACATAAAATGACATATGTTTGAGTAGAAGTTCCCTCTGATTAACTTGGAATACTTGAGATATTTGGAACACTTGAACCACCTGATACATTGCCTTTTCCTTTACCTCTTTCTCTAGTAGCACTTGCAATGTTTGTGGTGGCCTGATTATTGAGATATTAGTATACTTAAAAAAAATTAATACTGGAAAAAAAATAAATATCCCTTTTGCTGGTAAGATGTTCCAGCTGCATGACTTGGACTACTACCCCTTGCTCTCCCTCTTCCTCTACTAGTAGAAGTTCCAGCCTGTATTTTAAATGATTATTCCTTGTACTTAACAGAATGTACATTAGATAATGATTATAAAAATCTTGTAGGACATCTTCTTACATTATGTCCTTGTGTACTGCATTTGCTACAAATAATTACAGTACCACATTTTCTAAGTTTTTTAGTTTTTCTACTTTCATCGGCCTCCTTTCATCTAACTTTACTTGGTTTCCAGGCAGCTTCCTGATCTTTGGTGGATTCACAATAGGATTATTTGATATTGGCCACATTTTCATGTTATTCATTTGCTGAATAAAAGGAGCATATGTGCTGAGGTAGTTATTCTTGTAATAGCAGGTGTCCACAAAATTAATAGGCTTATATTCCTTGTGGTGAAGGGCAGCAACACCATGAGGACAAGGAATGTCCCTAAGTTGCCAAGCTCTGCAACTGCAACTTCTACTAACAATGTCAACAATATGAGTACAACCCCTATCAACAATCTCAAAACTCCTTTTCCCATCCCAAGACAAATTGCACTGCATTGACTTGTCAATATTTTCTTGTAAAATCTTCAAAGCCATAGGAGATATATCAGTGATCTAAGTATTTGAAAACTGTCTCAACTCACCAATTCTTTTCATAATCTTCACCCTAATCTCATCAAGAATTGCGATGGTTGTTTTGAACCTTGCAGGAAGTACCCATGCATTAAAACTCTATGCCATATTGTTGTCCACAACATCATATTTGCAATGCTCTTCAAAGTATCTTTTGCACCATGTTTTCAAATTATACCACAAAAGATCATCCAAACAATTCCTCCCCAACATCTTTATTGTTTCTATATTCTCCTTCAATTCTGCTTCAAATGTGGATTTTACAATCTTTCAAAACACTCTTTTTCTTTCTATCTCTTTCCATATTTTAGACTAATTAGCAAGAATATATCTTGCATATTTTCTGTGTTCAACCAGTGGCAGCAGCTCTCTTACAGTTATTTCAATCCCTAACAAAAACAAAATAAGAATATTAATCTACAACTATATCAGCTATACCAACAGTTGTTTTAAAAAAAAACGAAGCAAACACTTGTTAAGAATAGAGTCAAACCTTTTGCATATCAAATATGATGCTTAATTGATGACCTTCTCCAAGCTCAAGGTCATTCTTCAGCAGTTTAAGAAGCCACCCCCATGTAAATTAGTTCTCAACCTCAACAACTTCCCAGACAATAGATAATATTTGGTCGTTTTCATCTCTGTAAATAGCCACCAATAATTGACCTGTGCACACACCTTTGAGGAAACAACCATCCAAACCAATCAACCTTCTAGCACCTCCAAAGAATCCCTTCTTTAAAGCATGCAAGCACATATAAAAATCCTGAAAGATTAACTGTCCAGTCTCATCAGCATCTCCAACCTTTACAACACAAGTGCTACCTATATTAGTCCTCAAAATCTCATCCCTGTAAAAATAATTCTACCATACTCCACAATGTGATCACCCCATAATATCTTATAGCACTCTAGATCTATCTTTTCTCACAGTTTTCCTACCAACATGAATATCCAACTCCTTTCTAATAATCTCATGTAACTGGACAACTCTAATATTTGGTTATTGACTAATTCTGTCTTTACACTTACTTTTCAAAAATTTTGAGTTGCAACGATAGTTAAAAGTTGATCTCAAACAAATATGAATAGGATTGTATTTTTTAACAATAAAATTTCCACTGCTCTTATCGTTGCTAGCACACAATAATCAAGGACAAGTGTCTTTGCAGCACCTCACTCTAACTCTGCCAGGCTCATTCACATACTTTTCAATTTAAATCTTTTCTTGAATCACATATCTGGTTACTGCCAACCTAAATTTTTCTACACTTGAAAAAAACAATCTTAATTTTCAAATAATTTTTTCACAAGTTTCATAAAAGAACAACTCTATTTTTTTGTTCTTTCTTCTCACAGGTTGTTGCACTACTTCATCAACCTCTTCACCATCTCCCTGACCTACTTCATCATCTAATTGAAAGCTAAGAGCTTCATCACTTAGGTAGTAAGGTTCATCACTTCCTAGTTTACCGACTATGCTATCCCTAGTGCAAACATTTTTCTCATCATACCCTATATTTAGACCTTTTTCACCAACATTAACCTATTCATCTATTTTGTCTCTACTTTTTTTTTTTGTGACCTATTGAAATGTCTTTTACTTGCCTATATCAATATATTCTTGATGGACATCAATGTCAACATCACTGTCTCCACTAGTATTTTCTTCTAAGTCTGAACCATCCTCTAAATTATCATCACTTGGATCGTTATCTACTGTAGAGTCAAAAGAGTTGGAAGGTATATTAGAAGGAGGAGGCTCATCAGGAGGGTTGGAAGGAAAATTAGGAGTACAAGGCTGAAAATTAGGGCTAGAAGCATTACCCTCATTAATAGGGTTAAAATATTCCTCACCTACCCCATTGTCACTTGTATTGGGGACATACTCTAATTTAAGTGGGGCCTGATCAAGTTCACTCACTACTAAAAATAGAGGAAAATCGATCAAAATTTTTGGTCGGAAAAGCAACGGTAGCTTCTTAAAAACCGACCACGAGTGGTCATTTTTAAAAAAAATATATATATATTCATTTTTAAAATTTGTTATTATTTTATTTAAATGAAAATAATAATTTTAGGAAAAAATAAACCGACCACAAGTGGTCGATTTTTTATAAAATTAATTTTATTAATTTAACTAAAAACCAACCACGTGTGGTTAGTTTTTTACCAAAAAAAAATAGAAAAATCGACTACCTGTGGTCGGTTTTTTGGAAATTTTAAAAAAATAAATTAAAAACCCAAATTCTGCATGCAACCACAACAATAATATACAACAGTAACCAAAATGAAAATACAACAACAACAAAAAAAACAAATGAAAATTTTCAAAAGTGTACAACACATACAAAATATCCAACAAAAGTGAGTACGAAAATATTACAACAATAGTTTCAACAATTCACCTTCTAAACAAAAATTCACTTTTAAAGTCACCAATACTTAAGCTTTTTCAACTAACAAAGGCACCAACGAAACTAATTCACTATTAAAGTCACCGACACTTAAGCATTTTCAACAAATAAAGTCACCAACAATATCACCTTCTAAACAAAAGTTCACTATTAAAGTCACTGACACTTAAGCATTTTCAACAAATAAAGTAACTAACAACATCACCTTCTAAACAAAAGTTCACTTTTAAAGTCACCAAAA